>NC_092379.1:37082023-37333032 GCF_030028105.1 Mobula birostris
CTCTTTAAGTGCTTAACTTCCAGCAGGGTCTTGAGATTGTAAAGAAATAAACAAAAGATAGTAACACGTTTGGCTGGCCCTGTAGAACCCGCCGCGCCCCAGCACACTGCCATCTTACCGGAAGTTCACCAGTAGAGGCTTGTGGATTAGTAAGGTGTGTCCCAGAATGTCCTCCTCCTCGATATTTCAGTAATAAATCAATATTACGGTGCCACGCCCACCACACCATTCACTGAGTGAATCGTTCAGCCATTCAACCCTCTCTATGACAGTAACAATATCACCCTCCTGTGAGCTCATTTGCTTTACTAGTAATGTTGCTTACACCTAAATAAATATAATCTTGCATTTCTTATCAGACTGAGGTTTGCTCTCCTTACTGGGCTTGCTTTGTTTCCCTTCGATATTTAACTCCACTGCCACCTCAACTGTAAATGTGGCCTGTGGCCCATCCCTATGAGTTTGAATCCCAGCGAGCACTCCCGCAGGCTGTTAGCCCTGTTTTGGTCCAGCCCGCGCAGGCATATCTTTCTGAGGTGTTCCTGCTGATCCAGAGGTCTAAATTTCAAAGTACATTGCTACCAAAGTATGAACTCCATATACAAGCAGGAGATTCGTCTTCTTGCAGGCAGCCATAAAACAAAGAAACACAAGAGAATCCATGGAAAAAGAAAGAATCCTACACAGCAAAGACCGTCAGACACGCAATGTGCCCAAAAAGAACAAATCGGGCAAACAAGAATAAAAAAATAGTAAACCAGTAAGAAACAGAACATGAACCGCAGGGTCGCCGAAATTAGGCCCACAGGCAGGGAGCCAGTTCAGATCAGTAGATGGCTGCAGGCCACAGCAAGGGAGTCAGTTCTGTGCTGAGAGAAGTGAAACCAGTCCAGGGGCCCAATGGTTGCAGTCCACAGCCAAGGAGCCAGTTCAGCATTTTATCTGAGCCAGGGTGTCAATGGTCGCAGGGCACAGCCAGCAAGTCAATTCAGTGCGGAGACAAGTGCTGACAGTGACAGTCGGTTCACTGCTGAGGTGTGTAAAGCCTCACAGAGAAGTTAGTCTTTCCCCCTGCGACTCTTTAAACTTTTTAACCTGGCTCGTTGTTGAAATCGACTGAACACCACTTCATTTTCCCCTCTCAGGCCACTCTCATCCAACCTGAAGTCCACTCCCAGCAATGGCCGCGGCCGCTGCACCTGCATTCTTGAGAGTCCAGCTTGCCAAATCCTTGAGGATACCGCAAAAACGCCAGGTCGTGCAGACCTCTCGACACCCTCCAGAACCTATCAAGCTCCACTTTAAATACACCCAATTACTTGGCCTCCCATCGCCGCCTGTGGCGATGAATTCTGTAGACTCACCACGCTTCGGCTAAAGAAATTCTTCATCTCCGTTCTAAAGGGATATCCCTCTGTTCCAAAGGCTGTGCCCTCCAGTCCGAGACTCACCCACTTTAGAAACATCCATTTTATCTGGGCATTTCAACTGAATCTCTCCATCACCTTGTCCAAACTCCAGCAAAGCCCAGGCCCATCAAATAAATCCAGGGAAAGAAGTTAATTCCGCAACTGGAATGACTGTGGGGGCCTTTAAGTACACTTGTAAATTGAAACTAGTTGCGTCAAAAAACTTACAATTCCCTCAGCCAGATAATGTATAATGTCCATTTCAAGGTACTCAGATCTCTAAGCAAAAGACAGAGCCATAGTCCACTACAGCACGGAAACAGAGCCTTGTGAAATAAAACTTGAAAGCTGTAAGCCATCTGGTGGGTCAACAGGTCATTAAATCAGTTGTCCTTCAGCTAACACCATCAGTCCATTTCCACAGGGACGGTTAGGAACTCTGCTCCATGAAATCATAAAAAGTCTCACCCTCAACTCAATTTTTACTCCAGACACCTTGAAGATTAAACACAAAACACCACTACACCTCAGCAAATAACGCAAGCACAGAAGCTCGTATCAAGCAGATGTCAATATTGGAAGGAGCAGCTTTGGCAAAGTGTTAATTGATTTTTTGCAGAATCTAAACATTCACAAAGAATATATTAAAAGAACATTTCAAACAAATCCATATTATTTTTGTTAAATTCTTTATTCTTTAGTGTGTGTTCTAACTGTACGTTTTATTCATGAAATATTTTAGCAGCTTGTGAAGTGTAATGGAAGTATTGTCAAAGTTATACTCACGTTATGCAGAACAGAGTGGTCATTCTGCAATGGTAGTCGGAGTCACTAGCCATGGGCAAATACATTGTCAAAGCTATACTCACGTTAATGCAGAACAGGGTGGTCATTCTGTGATGGTAGTTGGGGTCACTGGCCATGGGCAAGTACATTGTCAAAGCTATACTCACGTTAATGCAGAACAGGGTGGTCATTCTGTGATGGTAGTTGGGGTCACTGGCCATGGGCAAGTACATTTTCAAAGCTATACTCACGTTAATGCAGAACAGGGTGGTCATTCTGTGATGGTAGTTGGGGTCACTGGCCATTGCAAGTACATTGTCAAAGCTATACTCACGTTAATGCAGAACAGGTTGGTCATTCTGTGAAGGTAGTTGGGGTCACTGGCCATGGGCAAGTACATTGTCAAAGCTATACTCACGTTAATGCAGAACAGGGTGGTCATTCTGTGATGGTAGTTAGGGTCACTGGCCATGGGCAAGTACATTGTCAAAGCTATATTCACGTTAATGCAGAACAGGGTGGTCATTCTGTGAAGGTAGTTGGGGTCACTGGCCATGGGCAAGTACATTGTCAAAGCTATACTCACGTTAATGCAGAACAGGGTGGTCATTCTGTGATGGTAGTTGGGGTCACTGGCCATGGCAAGTACTTTCGGCACAATGGTGGATTCTGCCCAGTCTTTGCCAAACTTCTCCACCAACTTGGTCAAGTTGTTGGTCGCGGCCTCGCGAATGGCGTACACTGCAAGACAGCATTGACAGGTCAAGAAATGATCTGATCGCTGTTACTACTTGATTTTCAAATATGTACCTTGCTGATAAAATACAAAGTTCCGAAATGAAATGCTCGTACCACCTTCTTCAAAGTGTCAACCTGTTCCATACCAAGTTACACACAGTGGAGGAAATTATGCACTTGGAAAGTAGCATTTTAATATACTTATTTATCATTGATTATTTATTGAGATACAGCGTGGAACAGGCCCTTCTTGCCCTGCGAGCCACCCCCGATTAACCCTAGCCTAATTACAGGACAATTTACAATGTCCAGTTAACCTACCAACCAGTAGGTCTCTGGGAGGAAACAGGAGCACCCGGAGGAAACCCACGCAGTCAAGCTGAGAACGTATAAACTCCTCACAGGTGGCAGTGGGAATCGAACCCAATTGCAAAGTGTTGCGCTAACCAGACACCACTGTGTTGCCCCATTAGATACTTAAAAAATACTTCGAATAGATTACCATTATTTATTACTTAGTAGTCTGATTGGTCATTGTAAACTGTCCTGTGATGAGGCGAGGGTTAAATCGGCCGGTTGCTGGGCAGTGCGTCTTGTTGGGCCTGTTCCATGCTATTCTCGAATAATTAAATAAATAAATGTATCGGTCAAAGTCAAGTCTGTTTCTTGTTGCCATGTGTACAAGAGTACGACAAGATTGCTTGCAGCAGTAATAACTGGGGGGGAGGGGGGCGCCGGTGTTTGAACTATGATGGTATTGGACATTGGGCAGGAACCTGGGAGTAAAAACTGGGATGAACACACTCAGAAATACACAATTGAAATGTGGAAGTCATTTTGGGCTTCACTTGGATGAGGCTCTGCAGAGTTTTGTCCCACTGAGACAGGGAAAGAACAGAAGGGTGAAGGAGCCATGCTTGACAAGAGATGTGCAACAGCTAGTCTAGAAGCGTAGGATGCAAAGATCAGCCTGGGCTCCAGAGGGTTACAATGTGGCCAGGGAGGGAGTGAAGAATGGACTTCGGAGAACTAGGAGGGGCCACGAGAAGGACTTGGCGAGTTGGATTCAGAAGAACAAACTTGAAGAACAGGAGGATGGCCAGAGTGAGAGTCTGGGCCGGCCAGAGCTAAAAGAGGCAAAATGTTTGGAGTCAGTGGACTTTGGGGGAGATCCGCAATGAATACTTTTCTTTAGTAATCACCAGTGAGAGGGACCTTGATGCTTGCGAGAGCAGTGATATGCTGCAACATGTTGACATTGAGAAAGAGGATGTTCTGGAATTTTGAAAAGCCCTAGGATAGATAAGTCCCCGGGGCCAGATGTGATATACCCCAGGGTTACTACGAGAAGCAAGGGAAGAGATTGCTGCACCTTTAGTGACGATCTGGGCATCCTCACTGGCCAGTCCTCACCGGAGGAAGTACCAGATGATTGGAAGTTGGCAAATGTTATTTCCTTGTTCAGGAAAGAGAGTAGGGATGACCCTGGGAATTATAGACCAGTCAGTTTTACTTCACCAGTGGGCAAATTACAGGAGAAGATTCCTACAGACAGGATTTACAAGAAGCATAGTCTGATTCGGGAGAGTCAGCATGGCTTTGTGAGGGGCATGTCGTGTCTTGAGCCTGACCCAATCCTTTGAGGATGTGACAAAGCACGATGAAGGATTTTTGGTTAGGCACCTGGCAGGCTCACTCAGCATCATGGAAGCACCAGTAAGATGACATGGACAACTTTGAAGGACTTTCGTTCAACAAAAGTAACGATTCATCAAGGCTATACTCACCGCGATCCACCAGCCACGTCATGCACAAGCAGTTCAACTTCTCATCAAAAAACTCCACTCCCTAAACAGGTTTTGACAGAAGAAAGAATGTTGAGAAAATAACCCCTCGAATTTCTAGTAGAACATGCCAACTTGCCACATTTGCATTCTAGCCGTCTTCAACTTTCGCTACTTACCAGTACAGTTTGCTAACTCCTTTGAGCCAATGGTGAAGGGGTCACACAAGAAAGACTGGCAACATGCTCTAATAAACTGCACAAAACTAGATTGTGCCGTGGCAGAAGGCTACACAGAAGATACCCTATCTAAGGTACTTGCATCTAGTATTTTGACTATCCTTAATTAATTTCTTTGTGTCAATACCAGGACTATGATCCATGAAAAATAGGAAAAATCTTAAAAGTGTCCGATGGTTTAATGCAGACAGTAAGAACGTTACTAACCACTATCGGTGGCGTAGCAGTTGGCGTGACACTATTACAGCTTGGGAATTCTGATGTCACCTATAAGGAGCCAGTAAATTTTCCCTGCGGAACGTGCGGGTTTCCTCTCACAATCCAAAGACGCACCAGTTGGGAGGTTAATTCATCACTGTTACCTGTCCCTGTTTAGGCTAGGGTTGGATCAGAGATTGCTGGGCAGCACGGTTCAAAGGGCGGGAAGGGCCTTATTCCTCAGTGTACCTTTAAATAAATAACCCAGTGAATCCTATGCTACCACATCCACAGCAGGATGTTATTTCAACTTCACGATTTAAACGTAATTATGCATGTGCTGGATTATTTAGATTACAGATCCCACACTCCTGACCCGCACAGTATCTCTCTTCGACATGACAGTGCACCATTCTACATTCACGTCTCCCATGTGGTTAATACATTCCACTTTCTACATTCAGTCACTGGGAACAAGTTAGCCTTTGCATAATTCTCAGGTTACTTTGCTTCATATCCAGCACAGCTAATAATTCCCAGGGTAACCACGTGGCTGAGTCGTCCAACCACAAGCTCTGCCCGTGACTCTGACTCAGACCTTGACAACTCTTTACCATAGAAAGTACAGCACAGAAACAGGCCCTTTGGCCCTTCTTGGATGTGCCAAACCATTTTCTGCCTAGTCCCACTGACCTGCACAAGGACCATATCCCTCCATACACCTCCCATCCATGTATCTGTCCAATTTATTCTTAAATATTAAAAAAGAACCCATATTTACCACCTCGTCTGGCAGCTCATTCCATACTCTCACCACTGTCTGTGTGAAGAAGCCCCCACCAATGTTCCCTTTAAACATTACCCCCCCTCACCTTTAACCCATGTCCTCTGGTTTTTTTCTCCCCTTGCCTCAGTGGAAAAAGCCTGCTTGCATTCACTCTATCTATACCCATCATAATTTTATATACCTCTATCAAATCTCCCCTCGTTCTTCTACGCTCCAGGGAATAGTCCTAACCTATTCAACCTTTCTCTGTAACTGAGTTTCTCAAGTCCTGGCAACATCCTTGTAAACCTTCTCTGCACTCTTTCAACCTTATTTATATCCTTCCTGTAATTTGGTGACCAAAACTGAACACAATATTCCAGATTCGGCCGCACCAATGCCTTATACAACCTCATCATAACATTCCAGCTCTTAATAATTTGATTAATAAAGGCCAATGTACCAAAAGCTCTCTTTACGACCCTATCTACCTGTGACACTACTTTTAGGGAATTTTCTATCTGTATTCCCAGATCCCTCTGTTCCACTGCACTCCTCAGTGCCTTACTATTAACCCTGTATGTTCTACCTTGGTTTGTCCTTCCAACATGCAATACCTCACACTTGTCTGTATTAAACTCCATCTGCCATTTTTCAGCCCATTTTTCCAGCTGGTTCAAGTCCCCCTGCAGGCTCTGGAAACCTTCCTCACTGTCTACTACACCTCCAATCTTTGTGTCATCAGCAAATTTGCTGATCCAATTTACCACATTATCATCCAGATCATTGATATAGATGACAAATAACAATGGACCCAGCACTGATCCCTGTGGCACACCACTAGTCACAGGCCTCCACTCAGAGAAGTTATTCTCTACTACCACTCTTTGGCTTCTTCCATTGAGCCAATGTCTAATCCAATTTACCACCTCTCGATGTATACCTAGCAATTGAATTTTCCTAACTAACCTCCCATGCGGGACCTTGTCAAAGGCCTTACTGAAGAAAATCTACTTTGTGTTTGCACACCGAAACTGAGAGCGATTTGCTTCCTTAAAACCAAATACATACTAAATCCGGTATGATACAGGAGAGCTTAAGTAAGCTACAGAGAGTTATAAAATTAGTCAGCTCCATCGTGTGCTCCAGCCTCCATATTATCCAGGACATCTTCAAGGAGCGGTGCCTCAAAAAGACAGTGTCCATCATTAAGGGCCCCACCAGCCTCTTCTCATTGCTACTACCAGAAAGGAGGGACAATTTGTCTGAAGACACACACTCACTGATTCAGGAACAGCTTCCTCCCCTTTGCCATACGATTTTTGAGTGGACACCGAACCCATGAACACTACCTCACTACTCCTGCTAGTTACCGACACAGAGGAGGAATCTACAACAACCAGTTTACAACCAGCACGTCTTTGGGATGGAGGAGGAAATCGGAGCACCTGGCAGAAACAGAGATGAGGAGTGATTTCTTCAGCCAGAGGGTGGTGAATCTGTGGAATTTTTTTCCATGAACAACCGTGGAGGCCAAGATATTGGGTATAATTAAAATGGAGGCTGACAGGCTCTTCATTAATCAGGGTGTGAAAGGATATGTGGAGAAGGCAGGAGAATAGGGTTGAGAGGGATCACAAATCAGCCATGGTGGAATGTTGGAGCAGACTCAATGGGCTGAATGGACTAATTCTGCTCTCAAGGTCATTTGCTTCCAAACAATTGGTTTATTGATCATTACAGAATATCTCTCTGGTGCTTCCCTCTCCCTTCCCCTTTTCCCAATCAAAGATTCAAAGGTTCACTTATTTTTCTTCAAACATCTCTTTATTGCTTTTACAGAATGAAAAGTAAACACATTCGATCATCCATAGGTTTGAAAGTGCAACAAGGTTAAAGAAAAAGGGAAAAATAAAATACATCAGAAATAAAAGGAAAAACAACGCACAAAAAAAGCAAACACCCGGCCATTAAAAACAAGCTGTCAATTCAATTTGTTACTTTCATCATCCCAAATATTGTTCTCCAGAAACTTGTAGAAAATATCCCAAATTTCCCGACATTTGCCAAGTTTGTTTTTCTGTGATGTAGTTGATCTTTTCTAGAGCAAGATACGAAGTCACTCCTTTCAGCCATTGTGAAAGTCCACTGGTTGTGGGTTTCTTCCATGAATAGGCTATGCAACGTCTGGCTTTCAAAAAACAAATATTAAGCAGAGACCTTGCACTTTTGGAGGTTACAAAGTCCTTTGGATAAATGTTCAGAATACATAATTTAGGATCAAGGAGCACCTTTTTTCCAATAATCTGACTAATCAAATCCAGCACCTTCTTCCAGAAGCAGATTATCTGGGGGCACTCGCACATACAATGGAACAGAGACCCCTTTTAGTGATTACATTTAAAGCATGTGTCTGGAATGTTGGGGTTAAAGTGACGAAACCTGACTGGAGTAATGTACTGTCTGGTTATCCGCTTAGAATGAGTGTTCACTGACTGGGTTTGAACGAAGGAACAAGCTTCTGACCACTCTTTTTCTGACAGATTCTCATGCAAATCAGTTCTCCATGCTTGTAGCATGTTGTTTGATGACTCTTTGCATTTACTTGCAAACAATTTGTATGTAGCCCCCTGGTAAGCCTAGACTCGCTCAGCTCGCTTTCGTCTAGGGGGAGCAGCTTTCAGCCCCGCCAAACGGGGAGATCAGGTCTGTGTGGATGCTGTGTGATGTACCCCACACCGCCAATTAACCGACAGTACGCCATATGCCATTAAATGATTACACTTTATAAGTATTTCTTGCTGATGGGTTAGTAGAAACAAATAGAATAAAGGTGCCAAGTCAGTAACTATCAGTTCGGTGCACACTCGTTGGAGCTCTTACAGAACCGGGTCCCCCTTCCTCCAATCAATGTCCTCTGAACTCCGCCAACTCACGAATGGGACCACCCTCGGTGATCCACCAAACACTCCACACGAGTCTGTCCTCGCCTCCTATCCTCGCTGAAGACCCTGGGCCTCGGACTCCCGCTCGGGGTCCGTGCCGTTGCCCAGCTTACGGCATCTCTCTCCTCGCGTCTCCTCTCTCTGTCCCCATCACGCCTTCTGCCCAAAGCCCACGAAAAAGAATAGCTTACAGACACACAAGAAAGAATACCATCTATCCCAATTGGTTAGCAAATGAATACAATTCCTGTATCAGTAATTATAACCCAAGCAAGTTGCTATAGAGAACCACTGTCTCAGCAGTTAATAGTACAGAGAAGCCATTTTATTAGCCTTAGCAAGTAACATAAAAGAAGAAACCCTTACATGTATAATTCAGACACTTGTCCCCTAGCTTCAGATAATTTCAGAGTGATGTCTTCTAGGGTAAATAAAGGAGGGAGCTTCAAACTGTAACTTTGCCTGGACATAATAAAACTTTGCAACTAAAGGCATTTAAAAAAGTGTTTTGTTGGAATTCCATATGTGGCCTTGAGTTCTTCAAAAGACATAAATGAATTGCCATTATAAAGACCAGACACCTTAGCTATGCCTCGGGGCGGCCAAGTTTTAAAACTAGGATCCGCTCTGCCGGGCTGGAGCTATCATTACCAAAGATAGGAGTAAACTGGGATAACTGTGATGTCTCACCCATTTCCGCAAGAGCATCGTGCCAAATCATTATTGTATTTTTTAAGAAAGGGATTTTAGATTGTGTGACCAGGTTTTTCTTATTTGCTGAATACATATATAGTTCTAGAGGGATATTGATCAACTGGGATTCCATTGAGACCCAAGGAGGGGAGTGATCCTTAACAAAATAAAACATTCCTGCTCTAATTTGGGCCGCCCAGAAATACCATATAAGATTTGGTAGCTGTAAGCCACCTCTATCATACGGCAGATATAACAGGGAAAGCCTGAGTCTTGGACATCTATTATTCCAGATGAAATTAGAAAA
Source organism: Mobula birostris (assembly GCF_030028105.1). Lineage (NCBI taxonomy): Eukaryota > Metazoa > Chordata > Chondrichthyes > Myliobatiformes > Myliobatidae > Mobula > Mobula birostris. The sequence goes on from NC_092379.1 coordinate 37,091,889, forward strand.
ACATTTCTTTAATAAATAAAAGAAAGAGTAAATAAGTACATAGGGATTGGATAATTATGTCTGCGGGCAGGAGCAAGCATGAACAAATTAGGATATAAACACCTGCAATGGTTGATACTTAGGCTTACATACAACATTTTGGACCAGTGGAAATGGTCCAGAAGGGTTATATGGAAACTATTATTACCATTTTTCTTAACAACTAATTCCATTACTTAGCCTAATTGGTTAGATTTACCACAGTACATAATTATCTATTTAAATGTTTATTTTCCTTTTATATCATCTCAATGTGTACTTAAGAATGTATAAATAATTGTAGTTTTATACATATAAAAAAATGGAAAAGGTTATATGTGTGAAAAAAGTACATGATATTTGTGAATTCCTTATCCAAATAAAAATAAAATTAAAAAAAAATAAATAAAAGAAAGATGATGGAGGAGAAAGTGGGATAGATTGGAAAAGGTACAGGAACTTCAGTAAAATTGACATTTTTAGAACGTTTATGCGTCCAATCAAATTTATGAGCAATTTCGTCCATCTGTTTGTAAGTTGAGTAACTGAGTCTGTGAGAGGGTTATAATTAGTTGGGATAATTTTACCAATAGTAGGAGTAATTTTAACACCCAAATAGGTAAACCCTGTTCTGACAAAATTACGTCATCCATGTACAGGGCTATGCGATGTTCTACATCTCCTATAGTTATTCCTGCTATGTTAGCCTGTTTTCAAATTGCCATAGCAAGTGGCGCAATGGCCAGGATAAACAGGAGGGGAGATCCCTGTCTTGTTCCCCGTTGGAGTTTAAAAGATGCCGAAAAAAGCAGGTTAGTTAAAACTTCAGCCTGTGGGTTAGAATACAGAAGCTGTATCTTAGAAATTTTCCCCCTATTCCACTCCACTCTGTCGAAGGCTTTCTCGGCATCCAATGACAGAATAGCGCTATCAGAGCTTCCAGATTTTTCATAAAGTATATTAAGCACTCTTCGAATGTTGTGGAAGCCCTGCCTTCCCTTACAAACCCATTTTGGTCAGGGTGGACCATTTTTGGCAAGAGTGGCTCCAGCCTCCTAACTAATCCCTTACAGAGAATTTTGAGATCATTGTTCAGATGTGAGATTGACCTATAAGATCCACAAAGGGATGGTGGTTTTCCAGGTTTTAACAGTAGTGTGATTGCTGCCATATTAAGAGAGGAGGGAAGGGATCCATTGTCAAATGACTCCTGATACATATCAAGCAGAGGTGGTATTAGTTTAGTCTTAAAGATTTTATATATTTCAATCGGAATTTCCATTGGGCCCAGGAGTTTTCCCTCCCTTCATGTTAGTTATAGCTGCAGACAATTCTTTAGCCTCTAAGTTAAACTCCAGTGAGGTCAAGGACGTTTCATCTCGGGGTATAAATTGTAACAAGTCGAGAAATTCCTTTTGTATTTGTGGAGCTGAATCTGAATATTCTGAGCTGTACAGATCTTGGTAAAATCTCAAAAAGATATTGTTTATTTCCTCTGCGACAACCGTTGTCACCCCCTCATCTGATTGTATGGAGTTTATTGCCCTTTCTGTTTGTGTCTGTTTGATGTGCAGGCCAAACGTTCACTTATTATCATGTACAACTCTGAGATTTGTCTTCCCCAGATAGCCATGAAACAAAGAAAAAACATGAAAGTCATTGAATGGCATCCTGATCATCAGCCCCCCCCCAAAACCACCCCTCCCTCCACACAGAAAATGGAACAGCAACAACCCCAGCCCACCCCCCACACAAAAACTAACAGAACATTTTACCCTGAAACACCCTCCCCTCGCACAACAAAATGAAAAGAAACAGACAATATAAAAACAGAATATAAAATCCCTAAGTCTGACAAAGTCCGCAGTCCTTAAACAGGGGTCTAAACCTGATTGTCTAAACCAGAGGTTTCCACCCCTACTTGGTTAATGGTCAATTAAAAAAAAGGTTGGGAGCCCCGAGTCTAAAGTAAGACTACCCATGTCAGTGGGCTACAAGTATAATTGTTACTATCGCACATTTGCTTCTGGCGCAAAAGGAAAGAAGATGTTCAAAGTTATTTCCGTCTTTAAACTAAAGTATCAATTTGATATGGGCAATCATTTCCATTCTGCAAATCATCCATATGGAAGCATTGCTAATAGACTATAAAAACATTTTAGAATAAACCACCCACCAGCAGCCCTGCAAGCAGAGGCATGTACTCGATTATCGCAAGGCGCACTCTCCATTTGGCATCTTCTGCTAATTCTACAATGGCTGGCAGGAGAGACTGTGCTAACTGGTGAATTCCAACAACTTCATTCACGCAGTCCAGATTGGAGATAATGTTCAAACGGACCTCAGGGCACTAGGAAGGAAAGGCAATTTTCTGAGTACAGCAAAGGTGAAAAACATTCATACTGCGAACGCTGTCTGACAAACACACTGGCGCTCCCCAGACTCTCTGCTTTCAAAGTATCATCTTGGACATTTATGAAATATTAATCCCACAAAAGAAATATGAATGCCACTTTCACACTTACAGTACTTAGGCACATGCACATCTAGCCAGGGTGCCAATGACTTTTGCACAGAACTGTACTTGCCAACGTGCAGTGGAGAGCAAGTTTGTAAATCTGGCGGGAGCACAGGATGTTGGGAATGGTGAGAGTGGAGCACCCACGGGGGGGGTATGAGAGAGGTGGCTGAGGTGGACTGCCAGGGGCAGGAGGTGTGGTGCGAGTGCAGACACACTCAGCCCTGAGAACACAAGCAAGGGCATTTGTTTCCAAACAATTGGTCTATTGGTCATTACAGAATGTCTCTCTGGTGCTTCCCGCTCCCTTCCCCCTTTTCCCAACCAAAGAGTCAAAGGTTTGTTTATGATCAAAGCACATATCCAAATACAACCCTGAAATTTGTCTTCTCCAGATAGCCACGAAGCAAAGAAAGAAGATGAAAGTCACTCAGAGAGAAGCATGAAACCTACACCTCCCCAGCCCTGGTACAAAAAATAATGGCATCCTGATCATCTGATCCCCAAAACTACCCCTCCCGCCACACACAAAATGGAATAGCAACAGCGACCCCCCCCAATCCATCCCCCGCACGAAAAACTAACAGAGCATTTTACCCCCAAACACCCTCCCCTCACACAACAAAACGAAAAGAATAAGGCGATGAAAAAAACAGAATATAAAAACCCTAAATCTGAAAAAGTCCACAGTCCATAAACACAAATGCAGAACCACGATATCATCCTACGCTATCACCGACATTCACCAAAAGAGGGGGACAGGGACACAACTCCCCTCTCCCTGCCCCCTTCCCACTCTCAGTCCACATCAGAGACCCATATCAGACATCTGCGAGGTTTATCATCACTCACAGATGTCAAGAAATTTGATTTTTTTTTGCGGCAGCAGCAGCACAGTGCAGTATATAAGAATTACTACAGGACCGTGCAAAACTCAGACACCCTAGCTATATACACCAGCCTAAGACTTTTGCACAGTACTATACATTATGGTCCAAGTTATGGTCACACGAGCAGTATGCCAGAAATTCGAGAGTCAGTTAGCAGAAGTGAGTGCAGTTGCTTTTATTAAGGAGAAGGTGCTTGGGAAGCTGAAAGTTTTGAAGGTAGTCAAGTCACCTGGACTAGATGGGCTACACCGCAGGGTTCTGAAAGAGGCAGCTGTAGAGATTGGGGAGGCATTAGTAATAATCTTTCAAGAGTCATTAGAATCTGGAATGGTTCCAGAGGACTGGAAATTTCCAAATGTCACTTCACTCTGAAGGGAGGGAGGCAAAAGACATGAAACTATAGGCCCTTCAGCCTGACTTCAGTGGTTGGGAAAATGTTGGGAGTCCATTATTAAGGACGAGGCTCCCAGTACTTGGAGGTGCATGGTTTCCTTAAGGGGAAATTACAGGCAGGATAGACAAGGGAGGGTCAGTGGATGCTGTTTACTTGGAGTTTGACAAGATGCCGCACATGAGACTCCTTAACAAGTTAAGAGCCCATGGTATTACAGAAGATATCCTAGTAAAGATAGAAGATTGCCTGACTGACGGGAAGCAAAGAGTTGCAAATGAAAGGGGCCTTTTCTGGTTGACTGCAGGTGACCATTAGTGTTCCACAGGGGTTGGTATTGTGACCGTTTCTTTTCAAGCAGATGTCAATGATCTGGACAATGGAATTGATGGCTTGGTGGTCACATTTGTGGATGATACCAAGATAGGTGGAGGGGCAGAGAGTCTGTAGAAGGACTTGATAGATTGGGAGAATAGCAAGGCAGTGGCAGTTGGAATATACTGCACTGACCGAAAGTGTTTCGAGTAGGTAGGATTCCTCAGCCTTGGGCGGCAGCCCGCTTCGGAGAGGGAAAACCCTGATTTTAAACCTCCACTGCCTTGCAGTCATGCCCACCCATGGGAAAGGCTTTGGGGGTAAACCCCTAAGGCAGTTTGATGTTGTTTACAGCTTCACTCCGGCAACCTCTGCGATGACACTGGTGCCGAGCTGTATTGGCGCTTGCCCTTCCCTTCGACAACATGAGTGATGTGGAGAGGGGGAGCCTGCTGCATGGGAAGAGCCGGTCCTTCAAACCTTCCTGCCCAGGAGAGGACACAGTCCACCAGAGGCACAAACCCATCATCCCCGGGATCGAAGGGTGCCTACTACCAGAAACGTATGGCCATGCACTTTGGTAGAAGGAGTAAAGACGTGTACTATTTTCCAAATGGGCAGAAAATTCAGAAATCAGACGTGCAAAGGAAATTGGGAGACCTCGTGCAGGGTTCCCTAAACGTTATCTTGCAGGCTGAGTTGGTGGTACGGAAAGAAAATGGAATGTTGGCATTCATTTTGAGAGGACTAGAAAAGATATAAGGGTAATGCTGAAGCTTTATAAGGCATTGGTCAGAACGCAGTTGGGGGTATAGTGAGCAGCTTTGGGCCCTTTATCTAAGATGTGCTGATATTAGAGAGGGTTCACGAGTATGATCCTGGGAATGAAACATACAGGAGGAGTGCTTGACGGCTCCGGCTCTGTCCTCGATGGAGTTCAGACGGGAAGGAAGAGGGGTGAATCTCATTGAAACTTATGGAATATTAAGAGGCCTAGAACAGAGAGGAGGTTTCCTGTGACCAGAGGGCACAGCCTCAGAATAGAGGGACGTCCATTTAGAACAGAGCTGAGAGGAAATTTCTTCAGGAAAGGGCGGTGGATCTGTGGAATCCATCAACGCTGAAGGCTGTGGAGGACGAGTCATTGGGTATACCTAACGTGGAGGGTGACAGGTTCTTGATTAGTCAGGGTGTTAAAGGTTACGGGGGAGAAGGCAGGAGAATGGGGCTGAGAGGGTAATAAGCCAGCCATGATGGAATGGCTAAGCAGACACGATGGGCTGAGTGGCCTAATTCTGTTCCTGAGTCTTAATTTATTGTCCGTTCACTCTCCCTGAGTGCAGGCGAGCTCCTCGGGAGGGCCATGGGAGGAAACAACGGTCATTTTGTGAAAAGCTGCATTTCACAAAAGAAAAACACTTGAATTTCTGCGTTTGAGAAATCTTTCTGCACCTTTGGCATAAATAGATGCAAGATACTAATTACTATTAAATTATCCAACAGTTCAAATCATGATTCGGCAGGCTTTTTTCTTGATTTCATTTCAAACTAACAAATAATTCAAGGCTTGAATTAACAGCTGCCAATTTGAAGATGTACACTTTGAATCTGTCAGCTGTGCCTGGAAAATCGAGGCATTTCTGACATTTGGGGAATCTTTTCGGGTGTAGTACATGAAGGGAATCAAGTCTGCAGACATTGGAAATCCAGAGCAATTCACCCAAAACGCTGGAGGAACTCAGCAGCTCAGGCAGCATCTATGGGAATGAGTAAACAGTCGGTGTTTCAGGCCGAGGCCTTTTATCGGGACTGTAAAGGGAGGCAGAAGATGCTAGGATATAAAGGTGAGGAGAGGGGAAGGAGGCCAGCTGGAAGGTGTTAGGTGAAGACAGGTGGGTGGGAAAGGTCAATGGCTGGAGAAGAAAGAATCTGAGAGAGGAGAGGAGAAGAGAGTGGACCACAGGAGAGATGGAAGGAGGTGGGGACCCAGGGAGAAGTAATAGACAGGTGAGAAGTAAAAGCTCAGAGTGGGGAATTGAGGAAAGAGAGGAGAGGGGAGAGATTTTTTTTACATTTTTAAAAATAATCTTAATTCTGTAAAAATAATGAAAATTTCCATATAAATTAAAAAATCCAGAATTTGCACATGCAACAGTTTTGTTTAAGTTCACGCCAAAATAAACAAGGAACTTGATGGATGGAGAAATAACAGCTCCATCACACCATTAACCGATTCATCTTTAATCCAATATGCACTCAGATTACAAACCAGCTCACATCACTGCTTCTAAAGAACGCACTGCACATTTGCTCTTATCTGAAGCTCTCAAACTAAAAGAACAGTTCGAGAGACTCCAGTGGAAGAAACAGTTGTTATTCCATTCATGGTTCATAAAAGCATAAGAAATCGGAGCAGGAGTAGGCCATCCGGCCCATCAAGCCTGCCCCGCCATTCAGTAAGATCATGGCTGACCTGTCCATAAACTCAGCTTCATCTACCTGCCTTTTCCCCATAACCCTTAATTCCCCTACTATCTATCCTCTCCAGCCCTTTACCTTTCCCACCCATCACCTGCCTTCAACTCCCCTCCCCTACACACCAACCTTTCCCATCACCTGGTCTACCTATCACCTACCAGCTTGTACTCCCCCCATCCTCCCAACCTTCTTATTCTGGTGCCTTCCCCCTTCCTTTCCAGTCCTGACGAAGGGTGTCAGCCCAAGGGTTCATTCCCCTCCATAGATGCTGCCTGACCTGCTGAGTTCCTCCAGCATTGTGTGTGTGTGTATGTGTGTGTGCACGCGTGTGGCTGTGGATTGCCAGCATCTGCAGAATCTGTGATTATAACACTTTAGAATGCTGGACATCACCGCACAGCTTCAAGCAAACGGCAGTTACAATGTTTGTCAACAGGAAAGAAAGCAGATGAACATGGGCCAACTGCTGTCCCCTTCCAGGAATCGATATCAGTGAGAGTAAAAGCCTAGACACATCAGTCTGTGTTGCAACACGTCCCATTCTGGCACACTTATCCAGATACCTGTATCTTGTGGTGGAGCATGGACTGCTCGTCACCTTCAGCAGATGTACAAGTTCCAGAGACGACAACCAACTTTTTGATCGCCTGATGAACAATAAGCGACCTTTCCTCAGCACTCTGGACTTGACAACAGCTTCCAAACAGCACACAGAAGAAAGCTCTCCATTGGTGTTTGCCTGATTTCGGTAGGCTAATCAAATATTATCCACCATGGCCACCAGTCACGCAAGGGGTATGTTAAAGTTTGTACTTCATGATAAAATTACCTTATCTTTGAGCTGAGCCAAGACCAGGGGAAGCAGGTGCTCAACAGTGCTGTCCTTGCCCAGGATGGTGGACAAGCCCATAATAACAGAGGCCAGAGCTGACTTCACGTGTTGATTGGTGTCAGACACAAGTTCCTGGAAAAGAAACACAAAAAATGATCAAATGAAAACCCAGACAGGTATCTCAGTCAACACGCACAAAATGCTAGAGGAACTCAGCAGGCCAGGCAGCACCTACAGAAGCGTCGACTGTACTGTTCCCCATAGAAGCTGCCTGGCCTGCTGAGTCCCTTCAGCATTTTGTGTGTGTTGCTCGGATTTCCAGCATCTGCAGATTTTCTCTTGTTTGTCATTAGATATCTCAGTCATGATGCCATCCTGCTCCACGTTCTTATGATCCACCTGGTCAGTCATGGATCATTCTTAAATAATTTCTTTTACAGTTTGATATTCTAGTTTATATAAATCATGGAACAGAACCGGCCCCATAACCCACAATGTTATACTTAAATTCCTAATCAAGTGGGCAATCTAATCTACACGATGTCCATATTCTTCCGTTTTCCTCACATTCGTGTGCTTATCTAAACGTCATTAAAAGTCCCCGATATATCTGCCTCTACCATCACTCCATGCAGCCAACACCATGTTAAAAAACCAGCAACACACACAAGATGCTGGAGGAACTCAGCAGGCCAGGCAGCACCTATGGAGAAAAGGACAGTCGACATTTCAGTCCAAAACCCTTCGGCAGAACTCAGCCCTTTGGGAGAGGGGGAGGGAGCAGGAGAGGGGGATGGGGAGGGAGTGGGAGAGGGGGATGGGACAGGAGAGGAGAATGGGACGGGAGAGGGGGCAAGATGTGACTTGTGCTTGGACACTGAGCTTTTCCAGTTACAAGCAGTTCACACTGATAAATGGTGCCTGAATCCTCGTTTCAGACCCACCCAAAATACTGAGGGACTTTTTCCTGAAGTGAATGAGATGAGTTGCTACATTAATTTTAGATAGACTGTATAACCAGCCAAGAATTTGAGAAGGCATATTACCTTAACATACGGCAAGATGTGACATATTATGACAGTCTCCCTGCAATCTACTGGCAAGTTTTCACAGAAATCTGCAAGATAGAGTACTGCATGTTAGAGAGTTATTCTCAAACAAAACAATGGAGTCAGAGAAAAGTACAGCACAGAAATAGGCCCTTCAGCCCATCTATTCTGTGCCGATCCATTTAAATTGCCTACTCCCATCAACCTGCATCTGGACCATAGCCCTCAATACCACTACCATCTGCGTACCCATCCAAACTTCTCTTAAACGTTGAAATCGAGCTTGCACGCACCACTTGCGCTGGCAGCTCGTTCCACACTCTCACCACAATGATAAATCAATAAAGTTTAACAGATTAAGCAATTGCTGAAAAGCATCTGCCTTAATATTTGTATCTTCTCACAAGATAGTGGCAAGAGAAAACATACATTCTGAAGCACTATTTAAGTCGCACAAGGAAAAGCAAGGCCAGCACCTACAGTGTAAACATCAAGAGTCAGCACAGGTTCAATTTTGGTACATCTGTACATTTTCCCTGGAGTAAACCCCGAGGGAAAAATCCGGAGCCGGATTCTCCGAGGCAATCCTACGTTGAGTTCAACGCTGACTGGCAACTCCTGCGATGCCACTGGTACCAAACTGTATCGGTCTCTGCCAATCCTTTGGACTCATCAGATGTGTGGAGAGGGGGAGCCTGCTACATGGGCAACAGCTTACTCTCCATATCATACTGCCCTGGCTTACGTATCACGTAGACAGCTGCACGTAACATCCATGGTGGACCCTGACCAACGGAGGGCCTCGGGTTAGGCAGTCAGTGGTACAAACGTAAAGAACAGCATTCACTCTTTTTCACAATCTCACAACCTTTCAAGACTCTGCACAAGCAATGAAGTGCAATTTGTAAGGAGCAGCCACCATCGAAACATGAAGTCAAGTGGCACACAATTCCTTTCCATTTGCTGTCATCCAGTTCTGGGATCAGATCAGGATGCCAAAGGGGAGGCATGCTGGCATGCTGTTCTCACTTGGAGAAGTGTCACCTGGATATGTGGTACCACATTAAATAGAGTCATAGAAAAGCACAGCGCAGAAAAGGCCCTTTGGCCCCTCTCGTCCATTCTGAACAATTCAAACTGTCTACTCCCATCTGCTTGCACCAGGTCCATAACACCACCACCACCCCCATATTCCTACTATCCATGTACCTATTCAAACTTCTCTTAAATATTGAAATCAAAACTGCATGGACCACTTGTGCTGGCAGCTCGTTCCACTCTCATGACCCTCTGTGTGAAGAAGTTTCCCCTCATGTTCCCCTTAAGCTTGTCACCTTTCACCCTTAACCCATGACCTCTGGTTGTAGTCCAACCCAATTTCAGTGGAAAAAACCTGCTTGCATTTATCCCATCCATACGCCCCCATAATATTGTACCTCCATCAAATCTCCTCTCAGTCTTCTGCATTCTAAAGAATACAGTCCTAACCTATTCAATCTTTCCTTCTAAGTCAGGTCCTCCAGACCAGGAAACATCCTTGTAAATTTTCTCTGCATTCTTTCAACCTTGTTTACATCTTTCACAGGAGTTCAAAGTTCAGGGGTGTCCAAGGAAGGGGTCGCACCTCTGGTGAAGGGGCTTGTCGTGTCCATTCCGGGGCAGCTCACTCACCTTTGCTCCCCACCGGACACTCATCTCTCCCCTGTGGCTGCAAGCAGCCATTTGCACGTGACAGCAGTCTCATACTCCAGTGAGATTCGGACAAGCCAGTCCTAGCATGCAAAGTCAGCCTCAGCGGACTGGGCGGGTGCGATCTACAGTAAAGCCCAACGGCCAGGAAGGTGGCTCTGCATCGCACTGTGGAGAGCGAGGGGCATGAAAAGACACAGAAAGCGTCCTGGTCATCCACTGCAAACAAGAAGACCCCTGTTTCTTCTGGCGCTTGTTCATACCACTGGACCCGGACTTCTGAGGCCAAGAGAGTGGAACTGCCACAGTGCAAAGGCTTTTCCATTTTAAAAACTCTCCCGCACAGGTTTCCTGTCATTGTCAGACAAAATGTGCAACCACCATGCGTACTATACACAACCTTGACATTTGTCTCCTTACAGGCAGTCACAAAGCAAAGGAACCCAACAGAACCCATTAAAGACAGAAAACCATCAATCACACAATGCGCAGGAAAAAAAGACAAATTGTGCAGACAAGAAAAGTAAGCAAATAATGTTCAGGACTGCACTGCAAAATGCCAGGTTGTACAGCTGGATCAAAGGCCTCGTCTCCACTAGGAAAGTTACAGGCACAGATTGCAGTGTCATTGCCCAGAACAAGAGTCTATTAATGAAGTAATTGATAGTTGTTTCTGCTGCCAGAAAGTTGTCACTGTGCTTCACCAACAACATCTTAAACCGGATGGAAAAGACAAGAATGAGAATTCCCAACCAACCTTTAACTTTGTTGGCCCCAGCTGCTCGCACTTCAGCCTCACAATCTTTCAACAGGTTTTGGAAAGCAGGAACCAGATCATTTTCCACAATTTCAGGACCCACGGTTTTCTGAAGCTTTAAAGGCAAGAGAAACCAAATGAGTAACAAAGATAGAGTGGGTTTCAATAGCAGCAATCTGTGCATTAACACGTGAACAGAGGAATCACAAAGACAACACCATCTTTCTTTTCCACGCTCGTGTCGCTGCTGCCATCAGGTAGAAGGTGCAGGAGCCTCAGGACCCTCACCACCAGGTTCAAGAACAGTTACTACCCCTCAATCATCAGGTAGAAGGTACAGGAGCCTCAGGACCCACACCTCCAGGCTCGAGAACAGCTATTACCCCTCAACTATCTGGTAGAAGCTGCAGGAGCCTCAGGACCCACACCACCAGGTTCAAGAACAGTTATTACCCCTCAACCATAAGGATCTTGAACTACAGGGGATCAGTACACTTAATCAATTGAGATGTTCCCACGAGCAATGATCTTACTTTAATTACTCTTTATCTTGTTATTTCATACTCTTGTTATTTATTGCTATTTATTTATATTTGCATTTGTACTTTATCTTTTATTGATCCTGTTTACAGTTACTATTCTATAGAAATTGCTGAGTATGTCCACAGGAAAATGAATCTCAGGGTTTTATGTGGTGACATATATGTACTCTGAAAATATGAACTTCAAAATTAAAAATCTGAACTATACTTTAGCTACAGACTTCATTGCAAGATTAGTTTATACGTGATCTTGAGCATAGAAAGTGCCTTTTGTGATGGTCTGTCATTAGCAATGATAGCAGAACTTTATAAATACAATAAACTCTGTATCGTTCTAATGCAATTGTTTTCCAATAATGGGTTGGTGCCAATTTCACAAGTGCTCTGGCAACCTTTATCTTGTTCTGGCATATTTCCCCTTCCTTTCCAGTCCTGATGAAAGGTCTTGGCCCAAAACGTCAACTGTTTATTCACTTCCATAGATGCAGCCTGACCTGCTGAGTTCTTCCAGCATTTTTGTGTGTGTTACCTTATATGGAGCTTATTTTTGAACATGGGTTAGTTATCGTATAAAGACAGACAATATAAAGTCTTTGCCTGTTCCAAGGGTAACAATCCTAAGATGACAAAATGGCTGTGTTTTCTGTGTGCTTTTGAACACTGGTCCATCTGTAATTTGCTTTAATTTTCGATCAGGTTTACAGTTTTTAATTATGTAATTTTATCATGGGTGGCAGGGTGGAAATACATCTCTACCAAGAGACATGTAAGGCGTTCCTTCCCTCCGCTAGCCTGCAGGTCACCCTTGGGCAAGGTGTAGCACCTGCTTAGCCAACCCCACCCCCCCAATCAGGGTCACGTGAAGCCATGGGGTAAGAGGAAAGAAACCCAGAGAAATGTTGCCATTGTGTTCACATGTTTATCAATGAGTGGATACCCCATGCTCTGGTAAAGAAATAAATGAGTGGGGAGAAAAAGGGAATGGTCAGATAAATGGTGTCCATTTAGAAGCAGCATTCTTTAGTGTTACCCAGGTAAAACAGCTGTAATGATCTATCCTTGATAAAATATCCACAGATAAACCAGCTGCTTCAGTACAGATTTTACACTCATACAGAACAGAAAGATTTAATCTCAATGCTTTGGGGTGGGACCAGATTTTCCTGGCCTAAAGAGACGGAATTTTAAATTTTTAAAGAAAGGCAAAGTTGAGAAAATATTGTCGTTGATGGCTCTGAATCCGAAAGTATGGTACACAGACAACAACGTGAGCAATTGTAATCAGCTAATTTCTCAGGTGAAAAGAAACAACTAAATAATGTTATTTAATCATTAAATAATGCTTCTTAATTGTTAAATAATGTTAACCTGATTGTTAATGTTTGCAATTAACCTGTGTAGGCAATGTGCCTTTATTTTGAGGACTTGTATTACATTGTGGTGAGAAAAGCACGGAGATTTCAGTTGATCCGAGTGTTTTCCCAGGCTGGGAAAGCCTAAGACTAAAGGGCATAGATTTAATTGGAGACACAGAACGCAACAAGCTGTTCCGGCCCTTCAAACTGCACCGCCAGTAACCCACCAACTTGTGCAACAATCTACAATGACCCTTTAACCTACTAACCGGAATGCTTTTGGACTGTGCGAGGAAACCGGAGCACCAGGAGGAAGCCTGAGGCAACAAGTTTTATACTGAGAACAAAGACCATCTGGTTCAAAAAACATAAACACACAGGAGATTCTGCAGATGCTGGAAACTTAACACAAAATACTGGAGGAACTCAGCAGGCCAGGCAGCATCTATGGAAATGAAATAAACAGTCGATGTTTCGGGCCAAGACTGCTCTTCAGGGCTATAAATCTGCCGATGACACAACTATTGTTGGCAGAATTTCAGATGGTGACAAGGGGCCGAAGAGGAGTGAGATAGATCAGCTGGTTGAGTGGTGTGGCAACAATCTGGCACTTTGTCAGTCAGACCAAGGAACTGATTGTGGACCACAGGAGGGTGAAGTTGAATCACCACCTCCCTACACCATACCTGGTTTGTGTGAAGTCAGCAGTGGGAAGGAACCAGCGAAGTCCAGTCCATCAAAATTTTAATTAAATTAATTAATTAATGCCCTACATCACAAAATTTACCACAATGACAGTAAAACCAATGATTGTGGACGTCAGGAAGGGGAAGTCAAGGGAACATACGTCAGTCCTAATCAAGGGGACTGTGGAAAGGGTGAGTAATTTCAAGTTCCTGAGTGTCAAAGTCTCTGAGGATCGTCCTGGCTTTTCAACCTTCCGGCTCATTTTTAAACAGAACTGAAGTTCCCCTTAACTTCCTCCAGTCAAAAGTGAAAAATATCAGTGTCATCAACCTGTGCACGTGCTGAATCCCCAGATCCCTGGCACTATGCCAACAAGTTTGTTCTAAACCCCTGTCACAGGATTATCCTTCAGATACACTGAAAAAGATCTGAGCTCAATTCAGACCAACTTTGTTCTATTTCAGATCCATGTTTAAAAACAGGCTAATTAAATGAATCTGGAAAGAAATCTCAGCACCTTTTGGCATGTCAGTCAATTATATTAAAAATACGCAGGTGCTTGATTTAATGATTTTTTAAAACTATATTAGAGGAACTAATCGTGTTTTCATGACTTTTGACAGAATCAGAAGGGATTCCAGCTGGAACAGAAAACTTAAAGACTAGCTTTAAAACATAAATGCACCATATCATCATACCAAAGAGATGCATTTTGTGCTTTAGCAATAACACGTACCTCAGAAAACTTGTCTGCCACCACATAGCGAACACGCCAGGATTCATCGCCCACTGCCTGCCGGAGGGTCGGCATCACCAACGCTTCCAGGTCTTCCTGGGGCAGCAGCTGGGCTATGCTCACACAAGCCTCAACTGCCAACAGCCTCACCGAATCCTGTGAAAAAGATGTTCAAACCGGGTTTGAGCTGGTTCTTCATTAAAAAACAAAATTAATTTCCTGAAGTTAACATTAGGAAGAACTAATCTCATCAAAAAAATCATAAAAATAAATACTGACAATATAACAATTGTTTCCCAGATGATATCCGTTCAGATCACCTAGAACGTAGCAACAGGTTTCATTACTTTGCAATGTGTGCTGGAATCTTCCCAGGATACAAGTACTGGAATGGAAATTTGGAGTGTATCAACATGCAACCTTTGATGGAAGCATTCCTTGGATTAGTATATTAGCAAATGTCATGACAGTGCAAAAATTTATTGATAAATCAATTTTCTTTCTCCTGCTCTTGAAGCACCATTCTCTGCTGAGTGAATCTCCAAGCTAATCACCCAAGTGGTCACTTTTCACCGTAGGATGTAGGAGCTGAATTAGGCCATTTGGCCCATCGAGTCTCCTCTGACATTTCATCATGGTTGATCCATTTCACCTTCAGCCCAATCTCCTGCCTTCTCCCCAAATCTCTTCATCGAAACACGGAAATCTACAGCACTTTACAGGCTATCCAGCCCCAAAGTTGTGCCGACCAAGTAACCTACTCAAGAAACTGCCTAGAATTTCCCTACCGCATAGCCCTCTATTTTCCTAAGCTCCATGTACCTATCTAAGAGTCTCTTAAAAAACCCTGTATCCATCTCTACCACCTTTGTTGTCAGTGCATTCCACACACCCACCACTCTCTAGGTGAGAAACTTACTTCTGATGTCCCCCTTATACCGACTTTCAAGCACCTTAAAACTATGCCCCCTCATGTTAGCCATTTCAGCCCTGGGAAAAAGTCTCCGGCTATCCACACGATTAATACCTCTTATCATCTTACACGCTTCAACCAGGTCACTTCTCATGCCCTGACTAATCAAGAATCTATCAACCTCTCTGCCCTGAATATACCCAATGACTTCTCCTCTGTGACAATGAATTCCACAGATTCTCTGGATAAGGAAATCCTTCCTCATCTCCATTCTAAATGGACAAACCTCTGCTCTGAGATTGCTTCCTCTGGTCTTAGGCTGTCCCACCATAAAAAACATCCTCCCCATATCCACTCTAGAGGCCTTTTAGTATTTGACAGGTTACAATGAGATCCCTCTCCCTCATTCTTCTGAATTCAAATGACTACAGGAACAGAGCCATCGAATGCTCCTTGAACGACAAGCCTTTCAATCCTGGACCTTTCAATCACTTTCGTGACCCTCCGTTGAACCCACTCCTGTCTTGGCAAACCCTTTGTTAGATAAGGGGCCCAAAACTACCTTCAATATTCCAAGTGAAGCCTTATAAAATGTGAACATTACATCCTTGTTTTGATACGCTAGCCATCATTGGTGGGGTCTGAACCTGGAGCAAGTGTGAACATCTCCTTGGCTACAGATGTGAAGGTTTATTTCCAGGAGTCACTGGACAGTAACCAGAAGAGAAGCTTACTCAACACCAAGGAGCACACGTCCAACCGTTAACCAGAAGCTAGGTGAGGGTCAAAGTGTCCATCCCAGCTCCCCTTCAGCGTACCATTTCTGTACGACTCTGGCTCCTTAGTACACGAGGATACTGCGGACTGCGTCAAGCCTTTTGCCCGGGATACTTTAGGTTGGAGGAATATGAAAGGACACACACTGATTAAACAGTTCGCTCTTCAGGCAAAAGCCTCAAGATAACCACCTTCTTGGAGGAGCATCTCCAGCTGGAGTACTGGAATGGTGTAATCATGCCAATAGATTGACAGGCACTGCTTCCATCTGCTGTGGACAAAGGAAGTTTATAAAGCAGGGGCTCCCAACCTGGGGCCCCTCGGTTGATGGTAGGGGGTCGATGGCGTAAAAGAGGGTTGTGAACCCCGGTTACAAAGGTGAACAGATGGTGCAGACTACGACAACAGAAACTTTGCAAGCAGGAAGTGGCATTAACAAGGCGTAGCATATTGAGTACATGGACGTATTAACCGGATGCAACTCAGTTCTTTGCCACGGACACACCATCCGTACTAATCTTTCCCACCTCCAGCTCATCCATACAGTAAAATGCAAGCGGTAATGTGGGGTGGGGGGGGGGGGAATTGCTCCAGTGAGCGGAATGACAGACAGCCTGTTACCGGAACGAGCCAAGTGCTCTCCGTTATTTCACACACTGCCATGACGTGTGGGATACAGAGGCTCCTCAGTACAAGCAATTGATACACATGTGACATAAAGCCAAGGTGACAGCAGCAGCTTCAGCAAGATAAATCATGACAAGCCATGGGGAATAAGATCACCTTTCTTCACTATAATCCACGCTTCCTTCATCCACGTCACCTGCATTCCCACCCCACAAGCCTTTCCAGCGCAGCAGTGTCTGTAGCCCCCACCACCCACAATAGACTCCTAGACTAATCTCAATCCTCCGCTATCTGCAAGGGGCCTCTGCCACTAATCACACCCCACTTTCCCCACCCCACCCTTCAGGGTTCCACGCCACTCATTCATCCTTGTCGCTCTCCCCGAAAGCAAGACAAGGTCTACAGTCGCCCATTTGCCTCCGTTCAGGGCTGCAAACAGTTCTTGCAGGCGAAGCGGTGCTTTCCTCTCGGGGCTATTCGCTGTATCTGGAGCTCCTGCCGTGGCCTCCTCGACATCGGAGGACCAACACAGATGGGGTTGGGGGGGCGGCTTCTTCAACGAGCACCTTCTCTGGTTCCGCTGCGACAGCCGGGGTATCCCAATGGCCACCCACTTCAATTCGACTTCCCGCTGCCACCCCAGTATCTGCTCTACAACTACATACCTGCTCATCAGAAGCCAGGGAAGTGAAGAGGGGTATAATGTCACTTTTCAAAAACTCCAGCTCCACAACCTTTGCAAATTCACCCAACTTTGATGCTGCTGCCTGGCGGACCACTGGTGTGTCATCTGAGCACAAGCTGTGGAAAAGTCTGCAGAAAAAATAAAATTAAAGGTCACATAGGAGTAGTCGCCCATTGATGCAGAACTTAACAATTCGCAAGCAGAAATACAAGCACTAAAAATTGACATTTTTGCAATTAATGTTTCTAAATCAGAAGCTACTAAAATATTTTGCTAAACCCATCATCATTATGTGCTGTGTCATATGCTATGGGTGGTCACGGTCTTTCCATGACCCTGATTGTTCTCCGTAAAGTTTTCTCGAGAAGTGGTTTGACATTTCCGCCTTCTGGGCAGTGTGTGTCTTTAGAAGGTGGGTGACCCCCAGCCCATTATCAATACACTTCAGAAACTGTCCACCTGGCGTCAGGGGTCGCATAACCGGGACTTGTGATCTGCACCGGCTGCTCATCCACCACCTGACCCCATGGCTTCACCTGACCCTGATCGGAGCGGGGGCGGTGGGGAGGGGTTGATGGTATCGAAGCAGGAGCTACACCTTGCCCAAGGGTGGCCTGCAAACCAGCAGGAGGAAGCCTTACACCTCCTTTGGTAGACACGCATCTCCACCACACCACCGAAAAATCCAATATTTGTGGTATTCAGATTTTATCCTGAGAAATACTTCAAGATAGCAACAGAATATAGAAATTTACAGCACATTACAGGCCCTTCAGCCCACAATGTTGTGCTGACCACGTAACCTACTCTAGAAGCTGCCTAGAATTTCCCCACCATACAGCCCTGTCTTTTTCTGAAACAACTGACTGTATCTGAAAGTTTACACAAATGACACCACAAAAAATTTTAATTCAGGGAGTAAAGCGGCTGGAACTGAACCCCAGATGTGGGACTCCGCACTTGGAGCAGAACAGAGCCATTGGTTGTGGACTGCAGGGGCACACAGTTACCAAAGCAACCTTCTCGTCCGACAAAACTCAAACACCTCCGAACAAGTGAAATCCTCTGCGCGCCAGATTAATCAAAATGGCCCTGAAGCAGAGCAACAGGCTTGACAAGACACGGCTCTCAAAAAGAGCACGCCTTTGTAAATGACAAGGCCACTTCAACCCCACAGCCGAGAGTAAGCGATGAGCACCACTCGACTATGATGCACCTCGGCTTTTGCTCCTTCCTCACTAAAAACACACAAAAAACCTTCAGTTTATGTCATTAAAAACAAAAATGCCACACTTTCTGTGCTATTTTGGGGCTGATTATTCTCTAAACTAGAAACTTCTACCCACTCAGTTAAAACAAGGTCCCGTCCACCATGGTGGTAGCATGTTATCGCCAATAAAACCAAATTATACCGAAATTGGGTGGCAGGAAGGAAATACGTCCCTGCCAAAGGAGGTGTAAGGCACTCCTTCCCTCCACTAGCCTGCAGGTCACCCTAGGGCAAGGTGTAGCACCCGCTTAGCCTCCCCGATCAGGACTACGTGAAGCCGTGGGAGCAGGTGGTGGACGGTTGTATGAGCAGCAGGTGCAGATCTCAACTCCTGACACTGACACCAGGCAGACAGTCTCTGAAGCGTACTGATAATGGGCTGGGGGTCACCCGTCTTGTAAAGACAGACGCTGCCCAGAAAGAAGGCAATGGCAAACCACTTGTGTAGAAAACTTCGCCAAGAACAATCCTGTCCACGGAAAGACCCACGATCGCCCACACCATACGACACAGTACATAATGAGCGATACTACAGGATGTAGATTTTCTACAATAATACTGTAATATTCCTAGCCAACTTCAATCATGTTCATCTCCAGCATTCCAAGGGAGGAAAGTACTTACTGACGCAGCTCGGTCTTTACACAGCTGGATACCCGAGGGTAGCAGACACTGAAAAGGCTGCATGCCGAAGTCCTGGACGTGAACCAGTCACCACAAGTCAGGCGCTTGACCAGTGGCACAAAGTGGACTTCTAGGTCTGCAGGAGAGTGCTCGTGGGAGATGGCTCGCAGTGAATCGATGGCTTTATTTCGTACTACCGATTTTTCCACCGTTGCCAGGTTCTCCAAGGGAGGCTGATTAGTGGGAAAGAATTAAACTGAAACACATCTTCTTTTTACTCTACTTCTAAGAAACACAATATTTAGAAACAATCTTTAAGATAAATTCTTACATTGCTGAGAATTAGGAATTCTCATAAAGAAAATGAGACAGAGAAACATTTAAAGGCAGAAGAATATAGAGCCGTGCTGGAGGACAAAACACAAACTACCAAAAACTGTATAAATCAAAGGACATATTTTCTCAATCACAGAAATTCCCAAGGTTCCTAACCAGAAAACTCTGTACTAATATTAAATGGAAATTACACTGACACATTCCTAATTACCAGTAATTACTATTTCATCTTCAAATTAAGTACCAATAATTGTTCATCCTATGAGGTTTTAATATGCAAATAAACATGAAGCTGCCTGTCAGAATAATTTTGCCAAAGTTTGAGGGAAGTCCATGGTCATCCACTTTGTTAGAAGAAATAAAAGTGTAAACTACTTTCTAAATTGGGAGAAAATTCAAGAATCCGAGGTGCAAAGGGACTTGGGAGTCCTCGTGCAGCATTCACTAAAGGTTAACTTGCAGGCTGAGGAAGGCAAATGCAATGTTAGCAGTCATTTCGAGAGGACTAGAATATAAAAGCAGGGATGTAATGTTAAGGTTTTATAATGTATTGGTGAGGTATCATTTAGAGTATTATGAGGAGATTTGGGCCCCTCATCTAAGAAAGGAGGTGCTGACAGTGTGCAGAGTTTCAAGGAGATTCACAAAAATAATACTGGGAATGAAAGGCTTGTCACGTGAGGAGCCTTTGATGGCTCTGGGCCTGTACTCGCTGGAGTTCAGAAGAATGAGAAGAGACCTCATTGAAACCTATCAAATGTTGGAAGGTCTGAATAGAGTGGATGTGGAGAGGATGTTTCCTATGGCAGGGGAGTCTAAGGCTAGAGGGCACAGCCCCAGAATAGAGGGATATGCTTTTAGAATGAAAATGATGAGGAATTTCTTTAGCCAGAGGGTGGTGAGTATGTGGAATTCTGTGCCACAGGTGGCTGTGGAGATCAAGTCATTGGGTATATTTAAGGCAGAGATTGATAGGTTCTTGATAGGTTCATGGCATCAAAGGTTACTGGGAGAAGACTGGGGAGTGGGGCAGAGGAGGCGAAAAAAGGATCAGCCATGATTGAAAGACAAATTGATAAGACTCTTGATTAATCGCAGCATGGAAGGATACAGGGAGAAGGCAGGAGATTGGGGCTGAGAGGGGAAAATGGATCGATGGGCCAAATAGCCTAACTCTGCACCTATATCTTATATAACTATTCAAACAACAACTGTGCCCACGTTTCAGTTTAGAATTGCAGGCATCACAGGGGCTCCGAGAAAACGTTTCTGAATTGCTATTTTCTATAATACAAAGCCACGCCATCTCAGCGTTCTTCAAGAAACACTGCTAAAAGTTTGTGATATTTTATATACAGCCCCCACCCACACATGAGCAAATTGGATTCCTTACGTAAATGCTTTAAGAATTCTCTGCCTGTACTCGCAGGTAATTTTACACAAAAAGAAAACATTTTTGAAAGGAGTATCAATACAAAAGAACGTACACACTCTATACGCAACATACTGACGCTGGAGTGTCTAATTTGAAACCACTGCAATCAATAAAGTAAAACATGGAATAGTAAAGTACAGAAACAGGCCATTCGGCCCACAATGTTGTGCTGAACCAGCTAAAAAGAAAATCAAAAACCACCAAGAACTAATCCCTCCTACCTACACAATGTCCATCTCCCTCCATCTTTTTCATACCCATGCGCCTATCCAAAAGTCTCTGAAAAGTCTCTACCATCATACCAGTCAATGTATTCCAGGCATCCACCACTCTGATGGTAAAAAAAACTTACCCCTCACATCCCCCTTGAACCTACCTACCCACTCTCACCTTTAATGCATACCTCTGGTATTAGACATTTAAATCCTGGGAAACAGATACTCCTCTTTACTTAATCTATGCACATGCTCCTCATAATCTTACAAACCTCTAGCAGATCTCCCCTCGGCCTCCAGCGCTTCAGAGAAAACAACATAAGTTTATCCAGCTCTCATGATCACACGTCCTCTAAACCAGGCAACATTCTGGCGAACCTCTTCCGCATCGACCCCAAAGCCCCAACATCTTTCCTATAGTGGGACAATCAGAACTGCATGCAATACTCCAGACGTGGCCCACCCAGAGTCTGATAAAGTTGCAGCACTTCCTCTAAAGCAGGCAGCATCCTGGTTAAACCTCATTGATCGAGCTACTTTGGTGGTTTCATAAATTGATTTCATTGTTTTAATTCTGAATTGTCCTATGATGAACTGATCACTGAAAATCATTTCAATTTGATCTATGCCCTGTAATAGCCTGAGGCCCTCGTTATTTAATTTCAGAATCTTGTTCCCCATTACGGGTATTTAAAAACAATACAAGTATGTTATTTTAAATAAATATTTAATGCATAGGACCATTGCATCTGGGCATTAAAATCTGTGTTTTGTTTCCCCCAGTTGGGCTCATGTTGAACGTATATTTGGTCAATACAGAGCAGAGGTTTCAGTGTTCGGGGGACGGTATCAGTCCGTGTATGTTTTCCAACAGGCTGCGTGGGTGAACCTGGATCAGGGGTAGAGTAACTACACTTCACTGTAGCAATTCTCAATGATACACCCCTCCAATATTTCAACCAGGTCCTGAAGAAGGGTCTCGGCCAGAAACATCGACCGCTTACTCTTTTCCACAGACGCTGCCTGAGCTGCTGAGTTCCTCCAGCGTTTTGTGAGAGTTGATTTGGATTTCCAGCATCTGCAGACTTTCTCGTGCCTACAAATATGTTGGGGTGGCACAAAGCCTCATCTGCCTCAAAGATTTTATTGCAAACAATAAAAGCAGAGAGGGTTCTGTATGTGTCCGTTTACCCCTCATTCATGCAACCCATCATAACAAAGAAAGATTACAGGGCCATTGCCGGGTTTGGAGGACTTGAGTTATATGGAAAGATTGAATATGTTAGGACTTCTTTTTATCTTGGAACATAGAAGATTGCAAAGAGATATGACAGGAGGAGACAAGATTACGAGGGGTTTAGATAGGGTAAATGCAAGCAGTCATTGTCCACTGAGGTTGGATGAGACTGCAGCTAGAGGTCATGGGTTAAGGGTGAAAGGTGAAATGTTTAAGGGGAACATGTGCTGAACTTTTCTATGACTCATTATAAAGTCACTTACTTTATCATTGCCTGTGGAACCCTGCTGCTTTGAGAATCATCTTCTGGAAATTAACCTTTATTAAGACAGTAATACCACTTCAATGGCATTAACCGCGTGTCCGTCTTGTGCAGTGCTTTGTAAATGTACGACCGCTCTTACCAGCAAACAGTGAACATACTCCGGTCCGCCAACGAGCACCGTGAAGCTCCCTAGTTGCTCCGCTAATGCCAGCAGTGCCTCGTCTTCATCGAAAATGGTGTCTGCATCTAGACGAGAAATCAGTGGCAAGGTGACTCTGAGAGGCGATTGTTCAAACCGAAGCAGCCCAACCACACGCAGCTTTGTACCTACCAGTCAGAAGTGGGAGCAGCTCATTCCGGGTATGCTCTACCCCCAAGGCCAAGGCAATTGTGGACAGTTGCTTTATGTTGTTCAACCGTGACTGGGGAAAGGAAAGAAATGAAATTGATCAATGCTATCCAACCCGGAACAGAATTCTGGAAAAAAAAAGATATTACTGGCCACTCCACTGGGCACCGCACAACATTATTCTCGTCAGCACAAGTCCCGAGCCCAGTCATTAAATGGTTTCTCTTTCTACAGATGCCGAGCCTCTGCTTTGGTCATCCATTTCCATGAATACAGGACCATAATTCACTGAAAGTGGTGCCATGGGTAGATATGGTCATGAAGAAAGCTTCTGGCACCTTGGGCTTCATAAATCAAGGTAAGTTTGGATGTTATGTTGAAATTCTATAAGACAGTAGTAAGACCTAATTTGGAGTGTCATGTGCACTTTCAGCTGCCTACCCACAGGAAAGATGTCAGTAAAGTTGAAAGAGTACAGAGAAGGTTTAGAAGGATGGTGCCAGGACTGGAGGACCTAAGTTATGAGGGAAGATTGAATAGGTTAGGCCCTTATTGCTTGGAACATAGAAGATTGAGAGGAGATTTGACAGAGGTATGAAGGATCTAGGGTAAATGCAAGCAGATTTTTGCCACTTAGGTTGGGTGGGACTACAACCAGAGGCCATGGTTTAAGAGTGAAAGGTGAGAGGTTTAAGGGGAACATGAGGGGGGAATTTCTTCACTCAGAAGGTGGTGAGAGTGTGGAATGAGCTACATACTTTTCAAAAACTTGTGAACGTCAGAAGCAATATAGCAATGCAAAGGGCCTTAAGAATAAGTTGAGGGTGATATGAAGGATCTTCCAGCAATGGAACAGAAACAAAAAGAATAAAGCTAGATCAAGTCCTTTGAATAACCATATACTTAATTTCCTCAACAGTTTTCCAAATTAAACAATGAATATTGTGGATAGCAAATTGATTTTGGAGTAGTATATACAGACAACTTTCTTATTGCCCTAATCAAAGACTGGCAGGACAGTCAAGGTAAGAAGGTATAACAATAATCTTACCTCTAGTTTTTTACTGAGTCTGGCCTCCTGTGCCTTCAATCTCTCCTCCTGATACTTTTCATGCACTTCCTTCAATTTGTCTACACTAGATCTCTTGGCAGATGCTGTCCCTGTTAGGGATGCAATCAAATCAAAGTTATAATAGGTAGTAGCTTCCAATTCAACCAATTCTTTATCATTCAAAATATACACCTCAGCAGGGAGAAATCAACTAACAATTTTACTTAGTTTCTATTCATTTATCGCTACCTGAAGCTTAAGTTTCCAATTAAAATCTATCTGATTCAACGCAGTAATAGCTGCCAGAATTAATTGGAAACTCTCACATACCATTTTGTTTTGTTTATCACACATGTACTGAGAGCCCCAGTCTTAGAACACATACCAACTAACACATGTAGGGTTCTTGGTAATGTTAACTGCTAAGGCTAATGAAATGGCGTCTCTGTAATGCTAACTGCTGATGTAATAGTTTCTCTGTAGCTGCGATATTTGGGTTTTAACTACAGATAACAGGGAACTAACCAAATGAGAGACACATTATTCTATCTTGTTTGTCTGGGAACCGAGCTTTTGTGGTTTTTCGGTCGAGGCGAGTGAGGAGGTAGAACGAGTGCGGGGAGTGCTCGGTGATCACCGGACGGAGTCTACGGGAATTCAAGGGTCCAGCGGTTGGCAACGTTTCGGCGGAGGTCATTGAGGAGGAACACCGGAGGCGTGAGCTCCAAAGATTTTTGTGCACAAACTGTTAACTTTAACAAGAGTGGCGTCTTTGTCTTTTATATTTGGTTTCTCTACTAACCACACAACAAAATAAGGGTTATAAAGGCCATGTGTCAGTTTGCCATCACCGTGAAGGCCGACGAAAAGGAAAGGGCGGATTGAGCAGTGGATCATTTGGGGGCTTCTGATGATGCCCTACCTCCAGTTTACTGTAACCTGACTGCTCTGAAGAGCAAGCAGCTGCCGGAATTGAGTTCTGGAGGAGTGGCAGCTGCTCAGTGAGGTGATCCGGGCACTGGCACTATCTGGTATGTATTTGGAAAGGGGGATATGGCGCAGGCGGAGAAGACAAAACCAGCTTCAGTACCTCCATTACTGAGAGAATAGCCTCGTTTGAAGTTAAAGAACCAAATTTTATACCGGTCATGTCAGCCCCGGACCGACCTCGGCCTTGCCAGCTGGTTCTGCCTGAGAAGTATCGGAGCATTGCGTTGAGTTCACTTCATGATGATCCTGGACATTTGGGGGTGGAAAAGACCTATGGTTTTTCTGGCCCTGAATGAAGTTGGAGGTTGAAGAGTACTGCAAGTCGTGCATTCGCTGCATACGCTGGAAGACACTGCCTGTGCAGGCAGCTCCTCTGTCATACCTGCAGAGTGCAGGGCTCCTGGACCTGGTGTGTATGGATTTCCTGTCTATAGAACCCGATGCCAGCAACACGGACCACTACACTGGATATGCTCAGGCTTTTCCTATCAAGGACCAGAAGGCGACTACGGTGGCAAAAGTGTTATGGGAGAAGTATTTCATGCATTATGGCCTTCTCCAGGCGGATACGTAGCGACCAGGGATGGGACTTCGAGAGTAGACTCATCTACGAGTTACTGGGCATGCTGGGAGTCAACTCCGAGAAATTGAGGACCATGCCCTATCACCTGCAGGGCAATCCCCAGCCTGAGAGGTTTAAGCTTGGGACCCTGGAGATCAGCAAGGAGAGCAGGTGGAGTTAACATATCGGGCATCTGGTTCACTGTACCCGAAATGAAGCTACTGCGTGCACGCCATATGCAGGAAGCCAAGGCGTTACTAGTGAAGGCTTGAAACATGGATTGTCCCATATAACTGCTGAAAAGGCATGTTTAATTGGGGCCCATGCAACTGTCCGAGGCTTCACCTTTAGTTTGGAGAAAGTGGGAGAAACCTAAGTCAAACTTGAGAGTAAGAACTAGTTCTACCAGGTGAGGAAAGATGGTGATGAAGGGGAACTGATGAGGTCTGTTGTCTAGAAAGAAGCAGAACATTAAGGACTTCCTGGAAGGGGATGAAAATGTATAAACACTAAACCCATAGTGAAAATAAAGTGATCTGGGCCAAGTAACTGAAAGTGATTGAAGTGATGGAGAGATTGCAGACCAGATAATGTTCTAAGTGTCGGTTGCCAGAAAAACATTGGCAAGAACTGGAGGAAGAACACTTCCTACTTCTTTTTAAAATTAGGACTACATTATCTGTTACATTGATAAAACCAGACAGGTTTCCGGTTACCATTGCATCTCTATTGGTAGAGTAATCCTTCAATACCGTACCATATGAATAGCCTGGATTGTGGGAGCCCAGGTCGGTCTTACAAGAGATAATGTTAAGCCTGGAAAATTGTAGCTATGGAGGAAAGATTGGATAAGCTTGGGTTGTTTTCTAGTCTTGAGATGTATAAAATTGGGAGGATCAAATGGCAGAAATGAGAAGGGCTTATTTCCTGAATAGGGGGATTAAAAAAAAACTGAGGTCCATCATAACTGCTAGTAGTATTAAAAGTATTTTCACTCAGAGGATGGTAGAGGGATCTGAAATACTTCCCCTCATATTTAAAAAGTAAATGAATATCTGAAGCGCTGTGATCAACTGGGCTACAGAGCCTGAGGTAGGACGTGGAATTAGAATGGGTAGCTCTTTTCTTGACCATCACAGATGCAATTCCCAACATATTTATTTTTATGGTTCTATGAGCTTGGCTTAGGAAATAGGCAGGTAGGTTTTATTTTTAGAAACACAATTTAGTTGTTCAACTAATTTTTAAAAGTGTTTATACTTGTAAACTTTCAACTTAAAAAACTTTCTTTTATCAAGTGTTTTTGGAATGTGTCATCTCAGGTGTTTACAGAGAGAACATTTTGAGATGCAGACGTACCCTTTTTAACAAAGCAACTCAATGACACATTAGATCCTTCACCCTCAGGAAGCGATTTCCAGCTCTTTTCAGATTCAGCCCTGAAAACAAAAAGTAGAAAACTAATTTTGAGCTTAAGAGCTTGGCAGATAAATATCATATTGTCTTTGGAATTTTGCAGTGACGAAGGATCGCAGATCGACATTGCAGACTGCTTCTCTTTTCACAAATTCTGCCTGATTCCGTGCGTGTTACAGCAAGCCACTCACAACATTTCTGAGCCAAATCCCACAGACTCAGGAGCACAGCAAATATCATAGATTATCATTAAACTGCAGAATAGAATGAATTATGTCACTGGATGGAACAATCAGCTCTTGAAAGAAAACCTGCTAGAAATTTAGTAAACTTTTTGAAAACAGAAATCAAAATATCACAGATGCTGGAAATGTAAAGAGAATGACAAAATATTCAGCAGGTGAAGCAGTGTCTAAAAAGAGAGAAACAAAATTACTGAAATAATATTTCAAAAGTCACTGTCATTGTTTCATGCTCCACCTCCTCAGTAGAAAATACTGTACTACTCTTTAAAGAAGTCTGCTAAATAAATGAACAACAGTCACGTGCAACCTAATTTAAAAATAAGTACTTTCAATAGGGGAGAAGGCATCCCATTATGTTTAACTTATAAAACAGTGATACTACCAATATTCTGAGAAGTCCTTTTCCAACTAAGGCTGTATTGCCCAGTGACATTACCTTTGTAGAGAAAGTGGTTTAGCCTTGGGCTTCTCAGCAGCAATGGAGGAAGGGGTTTTGATTTGTGGTTTGGTGGAACTGGACACTTTGCTTAGTTTTGCTGGAGTCCTTTTAATCGATTCGTCACAGGACTGGTAATACAAGAGAAAGAAAACGGTGAAATGTTCAAAGGTTCATTTTATTGTCAAAGTATGCACGTACAACTCTGATACTTGTCTTCTCCAGATAGCCCTGAAATACAGAAAGACCATGAGAGTTGATGAAAGAAAAGACACCAACTCTCCCCACCATCAGTACGACAAAGAAAAGAAACAATAACAATCTCCGACCCCCTCGCCTGCAAAACAGACCAGTGACAGTAACATCGAAACCCCCAACCCCACCTTACACACAAAATATTTACAGCTCACCCACCCACCAACCAGCCACAATTAACAAAACACCAAAACCTGAAGGAAACCAATATGAAGTACAGTCCAAAATTCACATATGTCTCAGGATATTGGAAACAGCTTTCCATCGGCATACGAAGACAGTGGCTGCAAACTCAACAAATCAGCAAAAGCATTTTCAACTTAATCAATCCAATTTTAGTTGGTAAATTAATCAAGGCTGACAACTGAAAATATTCAGAGGATGGCAAATCAATTTGGCTAAATGCTGTAAAAAATAAATTGTAAAGACTGCAACAATCCAGATTTCCCCAAACTTTCAGAAAGCATTGCCTCCTGCTGCTTTAACATAGCAGATACAAAGCAGGAGAATAGCAGCAACTGGGGAAAGACAACCGAACGCACTATTGAATGCTGCATACTTTTCAAAGACTTTTGAAAGTCAGAAGCAATATAGCAATGCAAAGGGCCTTAAGAATGAGTTGAGGGTGATATAAAGGATTTTCCAGCAATGGAACAGAAACAAAAAGAATAAAGGTAGATCAAGTCCTTTGAATAATCATGCACTTAATTTCCTCAAACACCAGGAAATCTGCAGATGCTAGGATTTCAAGCAACACACATAAACATTCACCAGCAACTTTGATGTGTGTTACTGAATTTCCTCAACAATTTTCCAAATTAAAAAATGAATATTGTGGATAGCAAATTGATTTTGGGGTAGTATATACATACAACGTTCTTATTGCCCTAATCAAAGACTGGCAGGGCAGTCAAGGTGAGTACGACGACAATCTTACCCTTAGTTCGTTAATGAGACTGACCTCCTGTGCCTTCAATCTCTCCTTCCGAAGCTTCTGCCCTTTCTTCAATTTGTTTACAATAGGTTTATGTTTCCTCAGATCATCTTTAGGTGCATGAATCCTGCCCTCGATATCACTCTGCTCAGATGCTTTCTCTGTTCAGGATGCAATCAAATCAAAGTTATAATAGGTAATAGCTTCCAATTCAACCAATTATTTATCATTCAAAATACATACCTCAGCGGGGTGAAATCAACTAACAATTTTACTCAGTTTCTATTCATTTATTGCTACTTGAAGCTTAAATTTCGAATTAAAATCCACCTGATTCAATGCATTAATAGCTGCCAGAATTAAATGGAAACTCTCACATACGATTTTGTTTTGTTTATCACACATGTCCTGAGATCCCCAGTGGCAGGAAATGCATTTTGATTTTGACACTGTCCTCCTGGTACCATTCTCCCGTAAATATAATCAAAAGCTGTCACTGTACAGTGCAATCAGATCCATAACTCACTAAATGCACTCTTAAAGCTCAGAATACTACTAACACACAGCTGAGCAAGGCAATAGACTCTTAAATGTCTTCTTAATTGGCCCAGTAAGCCAATAGATGAAGGGCAAACAGGGAAGGAAAGAAATACTGATATCCCCCAAAATACCAATTACGCACATAAAGCCCCAACCTCGTCGGACACCGACCGGCCAGACTCACGGCCTCGTTGGAGACGTGGCTCACACTCTCAACAGCAAATACAGTTGTGGACTCATTGAGATCATAAGCAGGGAAACATCAGGAAACAATTTAAATATAAAATCAGATTTTTAAAAAAATCGAAGCTAATGGTGAGCATTGCATCAATAGGCAGAGAAACACTTGCTGCAAAATAGATTACATGCAACATTTCACTAACCAAAGCTAGAACTCACTGACCACTGCTTTTAAACCTTTTCCTTTGTGTGGTACAAATCTTGCCAGTGTAGTTTTCATGTTGATTTCCAGAGTTCAATTTGATTCGGGCTATTTAATCCCACACCCTGTCAAATACAGCCTCATTAAAGGCAGTCACTCAAATCACCTGTAAATACTGCACTAACTCTGACCCTGGAAAGTCAAAATGGGCATGGGGGAACAGATTACTGAAGAGCAAATGTCCCTTAAGAGCACAGTTGGTGACACCTCCCATGACTTTTATGATTGGACAGTAATTAGCCAGATCGGATATACTCTGTTTTTGGTGGATAGAACGTAACTAGGGACATGTAGTTGCCACTGACAGACCTGTACTGGATATGCTTGGCTTGCTAGGCATTTAGTTCTGAAGTGCAACTTTAAGCACGACACATCGGAGGTTGTCCATTTTCATTATTATTGCTGTTCCTGCTACTCGCTCATTCTTTGATTTGGCTGAAAACTACCATTATAACAGTGAGGACTTTGGGAGGAAGCACAGATGCATCATTCACTCAGTTCTTCCAGTTGAATATAGTTTCACAAAGTTCATTCCAGGCTCTGGTTTAATTGAAGGTGGGGATCTTCACTGGAGAAGTGTCCTCATGTTAGCTAACCTATCACCATCACGACTGTGTGATCCAGGGTGGCAGAACTTTGATCAGATCCATTGGTTGGGGAACTGCTGAACTCTTCATTGAAGATGAGAAAATCTGCAGATATAGGAAATCCAAAGTAATACCCAGAAAATGCTGAAGGAACTCTGCAGGCTAGGCAACAGCTACGGAAGAGAGTTAACAGTCGTGGAACAGTCCATGTTTCGAACCTAAACGGGCATCACTCCACAACCCTTCCTACGCTACAAAGATAACTGCATTGGTCCTGCTTCCAGCACCCATGCTGAGCTCATCAATTTCCTCAACTTTCTCCAATTTCCACACTGCCCTCAACTGGCCCACTTCTGACACCTCTCACCCCTTTCTCGATCCCGTCTCCATCTTTGGAGACAGTTTATCTGCTGATACTCTTTACAAACCCACTGACTCTCACAGCTCTCTGGACAAGACATCTTCCCACCCTATCACTTGCAAAAATGCCATTCCCTGGCCTCAGTTCCTCCATTTCCACTGCATCTGCTCCCAGAATGAAGCTTTTCATTCCAGAACAACTGAGATATCCTCCTTCTTCAAAGAAAAGGGCTTCCTTTCCTCCACTATCAACGTAGCCCTCAACCACATTGCACAAATCACCCTGAACCCTTCCACCTGCCGCCACACGAAGGATAGGGTTCCTCTTGTCCTCACCTATCACCACACAAGCCTCTGCATCCCGCACGTAACTCTCTGCAACTTCTGCTATCTCCAAAGGGAGCCCACCACCAAGCACATCTTTCCGTAGGAATCACTCCTTACACGACTCCCTTGTCCACTCATCCCTCCCCACTGATTTCCCTCCTGGCACTTATCCTTGCAAGCAGAACAAGGGCCACACCTGCCCCTACACCTCCTTCCTCACTACCATTCAGGGCTTCAAACAGCCCTTCCACGCCAGGCGACACTTCACCCGTGAGTCTGTTGGGATCACCTATAGTATCTAGTGTTGCCTCCTATATATTGATCAGACCAGACTGGGAGACATTTGTCAAGCAGCTTCGCTCCATCTGCCACAAAAAGCGGGATTTTCCGGTGGCCAGCCATTCCAACTCTACTTTCCATTCCATTATGTCAGTCCATGGTCTCCTGTCACTGTGAGGCCACCCTCAGGTTGGAGCGGCAAAGAGCTTATTTTTTGTTTGGGTGATCTCCAACCTGATGGCACAAACGTCAATTTCTCAAACTTCCAGTAACTGCCTCCTCCTCCTCTCCATTCGTTTCCCTCTCTCACCTCATCTCCTTACCTGCCCATCACCTCCCACTGGGGCTCCTCCTCCTTCCCTTCTTCAATGGTCCTCTGTCCTCTCCTATCAAATACCCCCTACTCTAACCCTTTACCCCTTTCACCAATCAACTTCCCAGCTCTTTACTTTAACCGCTCCATCTCTCCCAGTATCACCTATCACCTGCCAACTTGTATCTCTTCCTTCCTTTCCCCCACCTTCTTTTTCTGACTCCTTCTTCCTTCCGTTCCAGTCGTGAAGGTTTTCGGCCTGAAACATCGATTGTTTACTCTTTTCCTTTAATGCTGTCTGGCCTGCTGAGTTCCTCCAGCATTGTGTGTGATGCATCTGTTTACTGCATGCTGCTTTTGCCATTTAACAAGCTGATGGTTCTGTGTAGCAGCTCTATTCAGTTCAGATCCACCCAATGCAACTTGTAAAACTTCTTTCTATACTCACCACTGAACTGGCATTGGTCCCTAGCTTGATAGTAATGGTCAAAAGGAGTGATAGACCAGGCCTCGAGATTACAGTTTGCAGCTGAATACAATTCTGCTGATATGGACAATTGCAACCCTTCATGAGCAACTAGATTTGCTGAGACTCTCCCATCAGTACTGAGCTGTAATGTTAGCTGTGCTTACATGGAATTCTGTGAGTACCTACCGAGTATAAATACTGAAAAGCTCACACATAGCTGTCAGAAACTTCATACCTGATTGTGTCATGGATACAGATTCGTCAGACGAGCTGCAGGATCCTTGGCATGACTGTAAACTAGGGCTGGTGTTAGTCTTTCTATCAGCTTCGTTTGATGAAGGGGCACTGTCTTCTGAGGAAGCAGACTGCACAAGGGCAAGAGAATGGAAATAGATTAGTTCCCGAGCTGTTAGTATTTTCTGATTTGATAAAATAAAGATTAGATGGGCAGGAAGCTTGCAAACATTTAACATCCAGCAACTTAAATTCTGTACATCCATCCACTGGATTGCCCCCTCCCTGCCCTTTCAATGCATCCCATTATATCCTTCCATATATTTCACTAACCTGCTGCAACCTATTAGCCCAAACCCTCAAAGTTTAATGTTCATCTCAAACATGTTACCCTTGAAAGAATCACACAAGAAATTCCCAGCCTTTTCTTTGTGCCCAGTGATCTCATTTAGACCCTGCCATAGTCTACTGGCATCCCTTTGGTTAACCTGGGCTTCCAACTCGGCTCGATATTGCCTCTTGGCGCCCCTAATGGCTTTCCGGAGTTCACGCCTGGATTCTGTGTAGCCACTGGTATCCCCGGACCTAAAAGCCGCAGCTCTAGCCTTTAAAAGGGATTTGACCTCATAATTCATCCATGGTTTCCGGTTAGGGAATACCCGGATCGTCTTGTGAGACACACAGTTCTCCGTGCATTTCCAAAGAAGTCTGTGACAGCTGAGGCATACTCATTGAGGTTAGCTGCCGAGTCCTTGAATACCTGGTCCATTTCCGACACCTCCCTCCCCTTTCTAGACCTTTCTGTCTCTATCTCTAGAGACAGCTTATCTACTGATGCCTACTATAAGCCTACAGACTCTCACAGCTATCTGGTCTATTCCTCTTCTCACCCTGTCTCTTGAAAAAATACCATCCCCTTCTCGCAAATCCTCCATCTCCGCCGCATCTGCTTTCAGGATGAGGCTTTTCATTCCAGGACGAAGGAGATGTCCTCCTTTTTTAAAGAAAGGAGCTTCCCTTCCTCCACCATCAACTCTGCTCTCAAACGCATCTCTGCCATTTCACGCACATCTGCTCTCACCCCGTCCTCCCACCACCCCACTAGGGATAGGGTTCCCCTTGTCTTCACCTACCACCCCACCAGCCTCCAGGTCCAACAAATAATTCTTTGTAACTTCCGCCAGCTCCAACGAGATCCCACCACTAAGCACATCTTTCCCTCCCCCTCCGCTTTCCACAGGGATGGCTCCCTACGCGACTCCCTTGTCCATTCGTCCCCACCATCCCACCCCACCGATCTCCCTCCTGGCACTTATCCTTGCAAGCGGAACAAGTGCTACACACGCCCTTACACTTCCTCCCTTACCACCATTCAGGGCCCCAGACAGTCCTTCCAGGTGAGGCGACACTTCACCTGTGAGTCGGCTGGGGTGGTATACTGCGTCTCGTGCTCCCGATGCAGCCTTCTATATATTGGTGAGACCCGACGCAGACTGGGAGATCGTTTCGCTGAACACCTACGCTCTGTCCACCAGAGAAAGCAAGATTTCCCAGTGGCCACACATTTTAATTCCACGTCCCATTCCCATTCCGATATGTCTATCCATGGCCTCCTCGACTGTAAAGATGAAGCCATACTCAGGTTGGAGGAGCAACACCTTATATTCCGACTGGGTAGCCTCCAACCTGATAGCATGAACAGTGACTTCCCTAACTTCCGTTAATGCCCCACCTCCCCCTCGTACCCCATCCATTATTGCCCATCCTCTGGGCTTCCCCCCTCCCCCTTTCTTTCTCCCTAGGCCTCCTGTCCCATGATCCTCTCATATCCCTTTTGCCAATCAGCTGTCCAGCTCTTGGCTCCATCCTTCCCCCTCCTGTCTTCTCCTATCATTTCGGATCTCCCCCTCCCCCTCCCACTTTCAAATCTCTTACTAGCTCTTCCTTCAGTTAGTCCTGACGAAGGGTCTCGGCCCAAAATGTCGACTGCACCTCTTCCTATAGATGCTGCCTGGCCTGCTGCGTACACCAGCAATTTTTATGTGTGTTAATTAATTAGGTGCTGATTGCATCATCTCTGATCTGGGCCGACATTTACATGCCAGGCAGCACCTAATTAATTAGCTTGTTTATTTTGGCTTTTTTCTGGGTGCGTTCCGGCTATCGCTGCACCACTGCATGCTTCGCGGATCAGTAGCGGTCCGCGGCCCAGAGGTTGGGGACCACTGATGTACAGCGTAGTTTCACTTAGCAGAGTCAAGAAGACAGCCAGCACGCTGGAACATTCACACATCTTTCTATCAGACAGTTCTTTGTAAGCACTCAAAACATCCTGCAAACCTGCCCTGAACCTACGTGCCCTTTCAAAGTTAAAGTCATACTTTTCTGCAATCATTGCAGCATTGTCAATTGTAGCGAAAATCTCACGCAGTTCAAAGCTATGGCAGCTTAATGCTGAGATGCTGAGTGTAGTTCCCGGGGAAGAAGCTTGGCTTTTCGCCACTCTCGCAGCTCGGGGTGCGCGCTGCCTCTATAACGGCTCGCTTCACAACAAACGCTGAACGCTATTTCACTTTTCGCTGCTCAGGGTGCGCGCTGCCTCTATAACCGCTCGCTTCACAACAAACGCTGAACGCTATTTTCGCCACTCTCTCTGCTCGGGGTGCGTGCTGCCTCTATAACGGCTCGCTTCACAAGAAACGCTGAACCCTATTTTCACCACTCTCGCTGTTCAGGGTGCGCGCTGCCTCTATAACGGCTCGCTTCACAAGAAACGCTGAACGCTATTTTCACCACTCTCGCTGCTCGGGGTGCATGCTGCATTTTTTTGTAATAGTGAAAACACCTTCTTGTCAGCGAAAACCGGTAACTAATTTGGTCTTTCACAACAGCGAGGAGTCGTAAAGTGAACGTTCCAAAAAACGGGGGCCAGCTGGACACTGAACACTTGCTGACAAGTTTGGAATTACCTGAGATCTTTCCTCTTCATCCTGCCTGAGCAAGCATCTGGTCCATCTCAACCCCATTTTGTTCGGGAGTTATCACCTCTTTAGCTCTCTATTATTTCCTAGCTGAAGACTGAGACACAACAGTTTGTGCTTCTTATCTGATATCAACACCAAAATATTTCTCATGGTTTCTGATTTGGCCACTGTGATGTCATCAGCTATTGTGATGTCATCAGCCACTGTGATGACATCAGCCATTGTGATGTCATGACCCACTGTGATGACATCAGCCACTGATTAAAACTAATTAAAACATGCTATCCCAAATATTTGAAGCACTTCATTATTTGAACCTTCCCATCATTGATTATAATCATTGGCCACAAATTTCAGTTGGGGTGGGTCTTGTGATTTATTGAATGAAACAGTTGTGTCTGACAGACTTTTTGTTCCAATGTACACAGAAAAGAAAACGACACAGAATTACATTCGTGATCCCAGTGCATTAATATTCACCTCTTTGGGCAAGTTAGGATTAAAAAAAAGAAATCACTCTAAATTGTTCTCCGAGGCAAAAGAATAATAAGGGGAAAGTTGACATTTGTCCGTACAATTGGCTTTAATTGATTCCTAATCTAAATTACCTTCCCACCAATGGTTAGCCAAATAGCCTCACACCTCCTCCCTGCAGGAAGCAAAGAATCTTTAAAATATAGAAATGGTCTTTGAGGAAAACAAATCCTGGCACTTCTAGAAGAATTGCCAACTGAAGAAAACTCAATTCTACCATTGACTTGTTTCCAAAATGCATCAGGCTTGTTTAGATGTTCCTTTGCAAACTTCTGATGCTGAAATTTGTGGTAACGATGCAGGAAAAGTTTTCTTCTGATGACTCTTCCATGAAGGTCATATTTCTTCAGTGTCGCTGCACAGTAGAACAGTGCACCACCACTCCAGAGTCTGCTAAATCTTCCTGAAGGTCTTTTGCAGTCAAACAGGGGTTTTCATTTGCCTTTCTGGCAATCCTATGAGTAGCTCTCTTGGAAAGTTTTCTTGGTCTTACAGACCTCAACTTGACCTCCACCGTTCCTGCTAACTGCCATTTCTTAATTACGTTACGAACTGAGGAAACGGCTATCTGAAAATGCTTTGCTATCATCTGATAGCCTTCTCCTGCTTTGTGGACATCATTTATTTTAATTTTCAGAGTGCTAGGCAGCTGCTTAGAGGAGCCCATGGCTGCTGTTTGTTGGGACAAGGTTTGAGGAGTCAGGGTATTTATAAAGCTTTAAAATTTGCATCACCTGGCCTTTCCTAATGATGACTGTGAACAAGCCATAACCCTAACAAGCTAATTAAGGTCTGGAACCTTGGTAAAAGTTATCTGAGAACTCAAATCTTTTGGGGTGCCTAAACTTTTCAATGGTGCTCCTTTCCTTTTTTTCACTCAAAAATTGTACAAAACCAAAATAATACACTAATCTTGCTCAATATGTTGAAAAGAATGTTTCATCTTCAACATTATGATTTTTGGAGATCAGTTCATCTTCTACTCACTTAACTATTCACAGTAACAGAAATTTTGACCGGGGTGCCCAAACGTTTTCCTGCCACTGTATGTCAATTTAGGCAGCTGCAGGTACCATGATGTTTACTTCTGCATAGACTGCAAGTCAACGTTATATTTTTTTTCAATATTACTGGTATTGTGAAAATGGTATTCTTCATCATCCACTTCAAGGTTCGACATGTGTGTTTAGAGATGCTCTTCTGCACACCACTGTTGTAACGTGAGGTGATTTGAGTTACTGTCACCTTCCTGTCAGCTTGTACCAGTCAGTTGTCGTTTTGGGCCAAGATGCTTCATCAGGACTAGAAAAAAAAAGATGAGATCAGAGTAAGAAGGTGGGGAAGACGTACAAGGTTGTGGGTGATAGGTGAAACCAGGAGATGGGGAGTGGTGAGGTAAAGAGCTGAGAAATTGGTGAAAGAGATAAAGTGCTGGAGAAGGGGGAATCTGATAGGAGAGGACAGAAGGCCATGGAAGAAAGGGAAGGGGGAAGAGCACCAGAGGGAGGTGATGGGCAGGTAAGGAGATAAGGTGAGGGAGCAAAATGTGAATGGAGAATGGTGAAGTGGGGGGGTCATTACCGGAAGCAGGAGAAATTGATGTTGATGCCATCAGGTTGGAGGCTACCCAGACGGAATAAGGAGTTGTTCCTCCAACCCGAGTGTGGCCTCATCGCAGCAGTAGAGGAGGCCATGGACCAACATGTTGGAATGGGAATGGGAGGTAGAATTAAAATTGGTGGCCACCAGGAGAAGTGCCACAGCTGCCCCTGGATCTCCTCCCTCACTACCATTCGGGGCCCAAACAGTCCTTCCAGGTGAGGCAACATTTCACCTGTGAGACCCGGCCCAGATTGGGAGACCACTTTGACGAGCACCTACAGTCCATTCAGCAGAAGAAACCAGGACCTCTTGGTGGCCACCAATTGACTTGGATGAGGAAGTGGAGGATTAGGTTAGTAAATTTGCTGATGACACAATGGTTGGCGGGGTTGTGGATAGTGTGGATAGCGGGACATTGATAGGATGCAAAACTGGGCTGAGAAGTGATAGATGAAGTTCAACACAAATAAGTGAGAGGTGGTTCATTTTGGTAGGTCAAATATGATGACAGAATATAGTATGAATGGTAAGGCTCTTAGCAATACGGTGACCTTTTATCCAATATTTTCATTTAATTATTTATTACTCTTTCAGTCTTTTTTTCAAAGTTTTAGATTTCATCAGAAAGTCTTTCTTTCTTTCTTGATCGTATCCTGAAAATGGACTGCCCAGTCCTCTTTTTTTTTGTTTCTTTAGTG
Source organism: Mobula birostris (assembly GCF_030028105.1). Taxonomy (NCBI): domain Eukaryota; kingdom Metazoa; phylum Chordata; class Chondrichthyes; order Myliobatiformes; family Myliobatidae; genus Mobula; species Mobula birostris. Next base: position 37,130,137 of record NC_092379.1, read on the forward strand.
TAGTGGGTTCTTTTTCCTTTTCATTTAAAACCCAATGTTTTTTCCTTTCTCTTCATAAACTGCTAAGACAATTGTTATTTTCATTTTTTATTATATATTTTATACTAGTTTAACAATATCTATGATTTTGACAATGTCTATCTTAATCTTGGATTATATTGTTACCGATATATATATTTGAATGAATTCTCCTCTTGATTTGTATTTAAGCTTTTTTTAAATCAATGAAAAGATTAATGAAGAAAAAGACTCTTGGCAGTGTGGGGGATCAGAGGGATCTTGGGGTCCGAGTCCATAGGATGCTCAAAGCTGCTGTGCAGGTTGGCTCTGTGGTTAAGAAAGCATACAGTGTATTGACCTTCATCAACCGTGGGATTGAGTTTAGAGCCGAGGGGTAATGTTGCAGCTATATAGGACCCTGGTCACACCCCACTTGGAGTACTCTGCTCAGTTCTGGTCGCCTCACTATAGGAAGGATGTGGAAAGCATAGAAAGGGTGCAGAGGAGATTTATAAGGATGTTCCCTGGACTGGAGAGCATGCCTTATGAGAATAGGTTAAGTGAACTCGGCCTTTTCTTCTTGGAGCGACGGAGGATGAGAGGTGACCTGACAGAGGTGTATAAGATGATGAGAGGCATTGATCGTTTGGATAGTCAGAAGCTTTTTCCCAGCTAGCATGAGAGGGCACAGTTTTAAGGTGCTTGGAAGTAGGTACAGAGGAGATGTCAGGGCTAAGCTTTTTATGCAGAGAGTGGTGAGTGCGTGGAATGAGCTGCTGGCGATGGTGGTGGAGGTGTTCTAAGAGTAAAGTTAAGAGTAAATTGCTAAGTTCTAAGAGTAAACCTAGCAATTATCAGCCTGTGAGTTTGACGTCAGTGGTGGGTAAGTTAATGGAAAATATTCTTAGAGATGGTATATATAATTATCTGGATAGACAGGGTAGCTGTTTAGGAACAGTCAACATGGATTTGTGCATGGAAGGTCATGTTTGACAGATCTTATTGAATTTTTTGAAGAGGTTACTTGAAAAGTTGACAAGGGTAAAGTGGTGGATGTTGTCTATATGGACTTCAGTAAGGCCTTTGACAAAGTTCCACACGGAAGGTTAGTTAGGAAGGTTCAATCGTTAGGTATAATATTTAAGTAGAAAAATGGATTTAACAGTGGCTGGATTGGAGATGTCAGAGAGCAGTGGTGGATAACTGTTTGTCAGGTTGGAGGCCGGTGACTAGTGGTGTGCTTCAGGGATCTGTACTGGGTCCAATGTTGTTTGTCATATACATTAATGATCTGGATGATAGAGTGGTAAATTGGATTAGTAAGTATGCAGATGATACTAAGATAGTTGGCATTTTGGATAATGAAGTGGGTTTTCAAAGCTTGCAGACAATTTGGGCCAGTTAGAAGAGTGGGCTGAAAGATGGCAGATGGAGTTTAATGCTGATAAGTGTGAGGTGCTACATTTTGGTAGGACTAATCAAAATAGGACATACATGGTAAATGGTAAGGCATTGAAGAATGCAGTAGAACAGCGTGGTCTAGGAATAATAGTGCATAGTTCCCTGAAGGTGGAATCTCATGTGGATAGGATGGTGAAGAAAGCTTTTGGTATGCTGGCCTTTATAAATCAGAGCACTGAATATAGGAGATGGGATGTAATGTTGAAATTGTACAAGGCATTGGTGAGGCCAAATTTGGAGTCTTGTGTACAGTTGTGGTCACCAAATTATAGGAAGGATGTCAACAAAATAGAGAGAGTACAGAGGAGATTTACCAGAATGTCACCTGGGTTTCAGCACCTAAGTTACAGAGAAAGGTTGAACAAGTTAGGTCTTTATTGTTTGGAGCGTAGAAGTTTGACCGGGGACTTGATAGAGGCATTTAAAATTATGAGGGGGATAGATAGAGTTGACTTGGATAGGCTTTTTCCGTTGAGAGTAGGGGAGATTCAAACAAGAGGACATGAGTTGAGAGTTAAGGGGCAAAAGTTTAGGGGTAACAAGAGTGGGAACTTCTTTACTCAGGGAGTGGTAACTGTGTGGAATGAGCTTCCAGTAGAAGTGGTAGAGGCAGGTACAATTTTGTCATTAAAAAAAAGTTTGATAGGTATATGGACAGGAAAGGAATGAGGGTTATGGGCTAAGTGCAGGTAGATGGGACTAGGTGAGAGTAAGCATTCGGCACGGACTAGAAGGGCCACGATGGCCTGTTTCCGTGCTGTAATTGTTATATGGTTATATGGAAAGCAGGAGATTGCGGCTGAGAGGAAAAATGGATCACCCATGATGAAATGGCAGAGTAGACTTGATGGGCCAAGTGGCCTAATTCTGATCTGCATCTTATGCTCTTAACCACATTCTCTACTACCCCTTTATAATCCCTCCTCAATCCTATCGCCCTCTTTCTGATCCCACACCAGTTCCCCACTACCCACAACACAATTGTGTCGCGTTCTGGTTGCCTCAGGATTGGAAAGGTGCAGAGGAGGTTTGTAAACGTAACTTTGCTGGATCAAATAACAACAGTACAAAAAGATCGTTACTTATCTTTCCACCCGTTTAGTTCTTCGAGCTCAGCCGGTGAGTGAATTTGGACCTGACATCAGGGAGAGAACCTTTCTGATCTCCCCAGCAGTTCAACTAATTCACTGCCTGATGTCAGAATTGTCAGAGGTTATAAGGCCACCGATACAAAAGAACAATCAATTTGATAAGCATTCCAGCCAAGTCAATGGACTATGGATACAAAGAACAATCAGCTTGATAACCATTCCGGCCAAGTCAATGGACTATTGATACAAATGAACAATCAGTTTGATAACCATTCTCTTGGTTGACGTGCTAAGTCGTCTTAGGTGGGACGAATGATTTAATCTACGAGATGTAGATGATTTCAGCTGAGCTGACATCTTGTAGATGATTTACAGCTCAGCTCAAAGCAACCTCTCAGCTAAGTCAAGATTGGGAATTAAATATCCAAGGATATCAGGTTATACGGTATGATAGGCAGGAAGGTAAGGGAGGTGGGGTAGCGCTGTAAGGATGAGATCAGTGCGACAGTGAGAGACGATATAAGATCTAAGGAGCAGAACGTTGAGTCCATCTAGGTAGAGATTAGGAACAGTAATGGAAAAAAAATCCCTAGTGGGAGTTGTCGATCAGCCACCAAATAATCACATTACAGTGGCACAGGCAGTAAACAGAAATATCCCAGGCACGGGAGAATGGAACAGCAGTTATCATGGGAGACTAACTTGCACAGAGATTGGGTGAATCAAATTGGTCGAGACAGTCTTGTGGAGGACTTCATTGAACGCATAAATGATGGCTTTCTTGAACAGCGTGTTACTTAACCTGCAAGAGAATGTGTTATCTTAGATCTGGTCCTGTGCAATGAGAAAGGTAAGATTAGTGATCTTGTAGTTAGGGATCCTCTCGGAAAGAGTGATCACAGTATGACTGAGTTTCCCATACAAATGGAGGGTGCAAAAGTAGTCTGGGAACACAGGCTATATGGTGGGACTATTGAGGAGCAGTGGAAGACTTTCAAAGAGATTTTTCACGGTGCTCAACAAAAGTATATTCCAGTTAAAAGCACGGACAGTAAGGGTGGGGAGAGCCAGTCTTGGATAACTGAGGAAATTAAAGAAGGCGTCAAACTAAAAGCGTGTGAATAGAAAGCCTCCAAGAGTAGTGGGAAACTGGAAGACTGGGAAAATTTCAAACAGCAACAAAGACCCATCAAGCAATTAATAAAGAAAGGGAATAAGGAAAGAAAATAAACTAAAATTCTCTGGACTGTGGGCAGGTTCTGGTGGATTAGAAGACGGCGAATGTCACGCCACAGTTCAAAAAATGATGTAGGCTAATGCAGGTAACTACAGGTCAGTTAGTTTAACATCTGTAGTTGGAAAATGCTTGAAGCTATCATTAAAGAAGAAATAGCGAGGCATCTGGCAAGAAATGGATCCATCAGGCAGATGCAGCATGGATTCAGCAAGGGCAGATCCTGTTTGACAAACTTACTGGAGTTCTTTGAGGATATAACGAGCACAGTGGATAGAGGGGAACAGATGGACGTTATTTACTTGGATTTCTGGAAGGTGTTTGATAAGGTACTGCATAAAAGACTTATCCATAAGATAAGGATGCAAAGAGTTGGGGTGATGTATTAGCATGGATACAGGATTGGTTAACTGAAAGAAAGCAGAGTTCGGATGCATGGGTGTTACTCTGGTTGGCAATCAGTGGTGAGCAGTGGTGCCATATGGGTCGGTGCTGGGCCCGCAACTGTTCACAATATATATTAACCATCTCAAAGAGGGAACCAAGTGTAGTGTATCGCTTAAGTTTGCTGATGATACCAAATTGAGTGGAAAAGTAAATTGTGCAGAAGATACAGAGAGATACATATCGATAGGTTAAGTGAGTGGGCAAGGGTCTGGCAGATGGGGTACAATGTTGGTAAATGTGAGGTCATCCACTTTGTTAGGAAAAATAGAAGAGCAGATTATTATTTAAACGGTGAAAATTTCCAGCATACTGCTGTGCTGAGGGACTTGGGAGTACTTGTGCATGAATCACAAAAGGTTAGTTTGCAGGTGCAGCAGGCTATCACAAAAGCAAATGGAATACAGTATTGGCATTCATTACTAGAGGGACTGAATTGAAGAGCGGGGAAGTTATGCTGCAACTGTACAGGGTACTGGTGAGGCTGCACCTGGAGTACTGCATGCAGTTCGGGTCTCCATACTTGAGGAAGGATAGACTGGCTTTGGAGGCAGTTTGATGGTCAGGTTGGGATTGGTGCGGGGAGAGTAGAGGGCAGTGCATTCAGTGGAGGAGTGAAGGAGTGATGAATTCGATGTCCCGTCGGCAATTCGAGATGAGAAGATCCAGAGCAGGCAGAGAACCAGAGCGGGGAGTCCAAGGAGAGGAGGAGGTGAGTGAGGGTAATTTCAGAGATGTGAGAGCGGATCGTTTACACAGAGAGTGGTGGGTGCCTGCGGTGGTGGTAGAGATAGATGCATTAGAGATTTTTAAGAGACGTTTAGATAGGCACATGAATGTGAGGAAGATGGGAGGATATGGACATTGTGTAGGCAGGAGAGATGAGCTTAGTTAGCTATCTGATTACTAATTTAATTGTTCTGGCACAACATTGAGGGCCGAAGGGCCTGTTCCTGTACTATACTGTTGTATGTTCTATTAAAGGACTCCTGCCCTCAGCTGCAGGGATATCTTTGAAGGAACGTCGGAGGGTCACGCCAACGGGTCTTTTCACTGCTTTAGCCTTCAGCACAAGCAGGGCTTTGGTTCGGAGGTTGGGAACGTGAGCTGGATTTCAAGTTAACAACCAAACCTGTTGGCAGATGTTTGCCCTGGCCAGACAGCTTGGTGTCAGTGTGAGTGAGAGAGAGGATTCCAGTCTTTCTGCATGTAAGGATGTAATGCTGAGGCTTTATAAGGCAGTAGTGAGGCCTCACCTGGAGTCTTGTGTGCATTTTTGGGCCCCTTATCTCAGAAAGGATGGACTGACATTGGATGTTTGAATAGGCAGCTCAGGCAACGCATCACCAAATAATTAGATAGGGCGTCAAAGGTTAAAGGGAAAATGGGTTTGAGAGGGAAATGGATCAGCCATGATGAAACAGCGGAGCAGACTCGATAGTCTGAAAGGCCTAACTCTACTCCAATGTCTTCAGTTCTTCCGGTCTTTCATATGGAGGCTGTCCTCCAGTCCGCTGAAGGAGTCTGTTAATGAGCTAGGCCTGGAGGTTCTGCATTGGTCGGAATGGACCATGGATGTTGTGTCCTAGCTGTCTACATGATGTGAAAGCCAGGGAAGTACAACACGGAGAGCAAGTTGTTGCCCACACAGCAGGCTAGCTCTCTCCACGCAGCAGATGAATGCAAAGGAATGGCAGAGGTCGATAGTTTGGCATCAGCCCAAAGCAACTTGTTTTAAGGCGTCAGTAACCCACCTAGGTGCCTTCTCCTGTCAGTAGAAACGGTTCCACCAATCTTAGTAGCTCAGCCAGACGTGAAGGCCAGGAGCTGGACTTGGTTGTCAGAAGCCTGCCCTGCCGTGCGATGTAATCATGTCTGCTCTATGCTGACCACAATTCTTTTTTTCCTGTACTGGTTTACGTATTAATAAACAGCCAGTAGGTGGAGATTGTGTCTCTCTCAGTCCATCAGGGTCAAGCATATTTTGCTTCCAACCCACAACACACACACCAAGTGCTGGAGGAACTCAGCAGGTCAGGCAGCAACTCTGCTGAGGAATAAAGAGTCGATGTTTCAAACCGAGACCCCCTCATCAGGACTGGAAAGGAACTGGGAAGAAGCCAGAATAAGACTGGGAGGTGTTGGGAGCGTGGAGGGAAGGACTTCAAGCTGGCAGGTGATAGGTGAGACCAGGTAAGGGGGAAGATGGATAAAGTTAGAAGCTGGAAGTGTTTAGGTCAGGGGTTCCCAATATCCTAAAACCACAAGATATGGGAGCAGAATTAGGCCATTAGTCTGCTCTGCATTTCATCATGGCTGATCCATTTTCCCTCTCAGCCCCAATCTCCTGCCTTCTCCCTTTATCCCTTCATGACCTGACCAACCTCTGCCTTAAATATACAAAAATACTCGGCCTTCACAGCTGACTGTGGCAATAAATGCCACAGATTCACCACTCTCTGGCTAAAGAACTTTCTTCTCATCTTCCTATTCATCTCTAAAAGGACACCTCACTATTATGAGGCTGTCCTCTGGTCTTAGACTCCCTACCATAAGAAACATCCTCTCCACATTCACTCTGAGACCCCTTGCTTAATTGTACTGGTCCATGGCAAGTAAAAGGTTGGGAACCCCTGGTAGAGGTGGAAGAGTTAAAGGGCTGAAGGAGGAGGAATCTGATGGGAGAGGAGAGTGGGCCATGGGAGAAGGGGGATTAGGAAGGGAAGAGGGTGAAGATGGGAAGGTCTTCATTGAGTTCACAACATCCAATCTGCTCTGGTACCACAGTATTTATGTGGGCTGTCCTGCTGAGACTCTGGACAATGTTGGCCCCTCCAGGACATTGACAGTTGGGTAATTCAGTGACGAAAGGGCTGACGAACACAGAGGTGTGTATTGGCGATGTAATACGGCTGTCTGAAGCCAGCTTGATAGTGAACCTTGGAAAAAATGAGTTCGGCCACACGAAGGTCACTTACCTGGGAATTGTGGTGACACAGGGGCAGCTGGCGGCGATGCAAGCTACGGTGCAGGCTATCGCTGACATCCCAACCCCGACAGACAAGAGGACCCTCAGAAGGCTCTTGGAGATGGTGGGGTACTGTAGGAAGTTTTGCAGTAACTCTGCGGTTACCACCCCTCCCCCTCCGACTAAGCCCTTGCGAGAGAAAACTAAGTCGGAATGGGACGACCCTTGTTATTGTGGTCCGGGACGAAACCCAATGAGAGGTACATTGATCGCAATTCATCAGTGTTTTTGGCCACTATGAAGTTTGCTAAGTTGGAGCCTGGTAAGAGGGATTATTAATAACACATATAAAAGGAACAGAAAATGTGATGGCTGACTGTCTGTCAGGTGTTGACAACTTCAAACTCGCTGTATTAGCCAAATAGCTGATAAAGATGTATATCTGTGTGTACCAAATAATGTATTCATGTTTGTAATTTTTACCCCCGGTAAAAATCCTTAAAGGGGGGAAGTGTGACAAGAATACACATAGATTAAGATGTAGCTGTCCTGTGCTGGCACCAGTGGGATCAGCAGTTGGTCTGCCACCTGTCTTCAGGAGAGAGAGAGATAAGGAAAACAATGGAGCAGCATTGGGAGATGTGTAATGAAGGGACGGGAGAGAGAGTAACAGAAGGAGAGAGCTGTCAAGATCGGCTCCCCCTTTGAACCCTGAACTGTTTGAAGTGATGGACAGGCGATACCCCAGCAGGGGGATAAAAAGGGACAGGTTCACTAAGGCAGCACACACACGACACCCGAGGTAATGAGACCCTGGAAGCGGTGCGTCTCTCACAAGTCGGTGGGAAGTTTTGGAAGGCCGGTTGCGGGACCAGGCCATAGACGCACAGGGTGGAAAGGCATGATCGGCGGGAACCTGGTGTGTGTCCACCCTTGCCTGGGTGCCGGGTTCACCGCAGAGAAACGATCGTATCTCGAAACGGAGGGGGTCACGGTCAGTGACCTCAGATGACATCACAAAGGGCTCGCCCGAAAGCTGACTGCGAAGGTCTGTGTGTGGAAGCCCTTTTGAATATTCATTCATTTTGCTCTCTCTCTCCTTCCCTCCACTGCCTGCGAACTGAACTGAACTAAACTGAACTGAACTTTGCGTCACTTTGAAACTGGGCATTTACCCCTAGACAACGATAGAGCTTGATTGATCCTGTTATCTTAATTCTGTGTACATGCATGTTTATCATTGCTGAACTGTTGCATTCATTATCCTTTTGATTAGAGTACTGTGTTGCTTGTTTCTTTAATAAAACTTTCTTAGTTCTAGTAATCCAGACTCCAACTGAGTGATCCATTTCTGCTGGTTTGGCAACCCAGTTACGGGGTACGTAACAAAGACCAGTGGTCCCCAATCACCGGGCTGTGGACCGGTACCGGGCCGCAAAGCATGTGCTACCGGGCCGCGAGGAAACGATATGATTTGGCGATATGAGTCAGCTTCACCTTTCCTCATCCCCCCTCACCCACTGCTGAGCTTGAACACACGCGAGGTCATTACCCGCGCGTCATCCATGTCAGCACAGGAAGAAGATCAACTCCTCGAGCTTGCAAATGAAGGCGGACTTAAAAGTATGTTTGACATAACATCTCTGCCGGCATTCTGGATCAAAGTCAAGGCTAAATATCCTGAGATAGCCACAAAAGCACTGAAAACGGTGCTTCCATTTCCAACATATCTCTGCAATGAATGCAACAAAAACTAAATTGCAGAATAGACTGGACATAGGGAACCCACTTCGAGTATCGCTGTCTCCCATCACCCCTCGATATGACCGTGTTGTTGAAGGGAACAAGTTTTCAGCCCAGGGCTCCCACTGATTCAGCGATATTTGTGTGTTGCAATTAATTTATATGCGGGGAAATATGTGCTGTGTGTTTAATATCCAAATGTTACTTAAAATGTTATGATGCTATTGACTTATAAGTGACTTATATAACCATATAACAATTACAGCAAGGAAACAGACCATCTCTGCCCTTCTAATCTGTGCTGAACGCTACTCTCACCTAGTCCCACCGACCTGCACTCAGCCTATAACCCTCCATTCCTTTCCTGTCCATATACCTATCCAATTTAAGGTTAAATGATCATATCGAACCTGCCTCTACCACTTCCACTGGAAGTTCGTTCAATACTTACTTCAATCTCCCCTGTCCTCCCCTATAATTGACTTATTCATGCAAGGAAGATATGCGCTGTGTGCTTAATATTAAATTTGTTAGATAAACCCTTTTAGAAATGAAATTCAGTGTATTAGCCACTTATCACCTATATTCCGGTCGTGATTAACACCCCGCCCCCGTACAGAATCGCCAAAAACGATTTGTAGAAAAAAAATCGGCACGTACACGCATGCGCAAGTCACGCATGCGCACTGGTGCCCACGCAAGTCTTCATGGTCATTGTAGCCTATCTCGAGGTAAACACAACGTATCCGTTGGTAACCCTACACCCCACCCCTCCACCAGGTCGGCCAGTCCGCAAGAATATTGTCAATAAGAAACCGGTCCGCGTTGCAAACTAGGTTGGGGACCCCTGCTGTACAGTTGTGTTGTTAGCAGAACCGCAGATATTACATTTATTTTTCTGATCTTCGACATGAAAATATATTAAGAATGCATGGATTACTGATTCCTTCAGTATCTCTTCTGGCCACTGCCTGCCACTTGAAAACATACTTATTCTTACTCAAATCCTACAATTCCTAGCCGTTTGTCTACTTGCACATGCAGAGGAGTTGTTAGGCTGGAAGATAGACAAGTATGGAGAGGGAGGAGTTCAAATCAAGATTTTGTTTTTATAAGTTTTTAAAGAGTAAAGTCCTGTCAGAATATGTTAACCTGGGTCTCATTAATTCTGATCCATGTTTATGCCAATAAAATTAGAATTTGAACTTGGACATTGCACCTTCGGCTCTCTAAAATCTCACATGGTCGAATAAAGCAGTTGAAAGCAGCTATAAGTGTACGAAATGCAAACGAGACCAATCACTATTGTCAATTGTTTTAGCCTGCAAAGTCGATCACGTTCGAAAGGACTATCGGTTCCCTTTTCATGAAATGAAACATGGTCATAATGCTTTTGATGTGAGGTCAATTCATCTGAGAAGCCAGGTTAACCCTCAACACATTTCCCAATACCAAAAGTAATGGGTTCACAGTGAGGGATAAACTTGGACAACGATCTGAGATCTCTTAAGTTTGGAAGAAGGCAAATGTAAAAAGAAAATACAAACGCTTCGAAAATGTCAGCAGTCTTTCAGATAGAAATCACCTATGTAATTAGATTAGTTAGTGGGAAGTCAGAAGATTCGGCAGTTTCTGAGAAATAGCAGACGGCAGCTGAAAAGCCATAGGGAGAGAAAAGTTGAAATGTGAAGGAATCTACTCAATGACACAAAGAGGATGTCAACAGTATTTTGTTTTTGTCAGATATACAAAGATTACAAGGAAAGCGAGAGTAGATATCAAATTCCCGAAAATGACACTGGAACGGTAGTAATGAGGGACGAGAAAATGGCGGAAGAACTGATTAAGTACTTTGCAGTATCTTCACTGTAGAGGACACTAGCAGCACACCGTATGGTCGGAAGTGTCAGAGGGAATACGTGAACGTAGTTGCTATTATTAGGAAGAAGGTGCCCAGGAAGTTGTAAGGTCTGAAGGCAAGTAAGTTACCTGGACCAGATGGACTACACCCCAAGGTTCAGAGGAGGTACCTGAATAGTTTGTGGAGTAATAATAATCTTTCAAGAATCACTACATTCTGGTATAGTTGCAGAGAAATGCAGAATTGCAAATGTCACTGCACTCTTCAAGAAGTGAGCGAGGGGGAAGAGAGGAAATTATAGGCTAGTTACCTTGACCTCAGTGGTTGGGAAAACTTTGGAGTCGCTTGTTCAGGAAGAGGTTTCAGGGTACCAGAGGCATGGTAAAATAGACATGGGTTTCTTTATGGGAAATCTTGCCAGGCAAATCTTATGGAATTATTTGGCGAAATACCAAGTAGGACAGGCAAAGCAGAAACGGTGGATGTTGTGGATTTGATTTTCAGAAGGCCTTTGACAAGGTGCCGCACATGAGGCTGCTAAGCAATTAAGAACCCATGGTACTACAGAGAAGATTCTAGCATGGGTAGAACATTGGCAGATTGACAAGAGGCAAAGAGTGTGAATAAGCAAAACCTCTTCCGATTGGTTGCCGATGACTGGTGGTGTTGCACAGTGGTCAATGTTAGAACCACTTATTTTTACGTTCTACTTCAATGATTTGAAGTGATGGTTTTGTGGCCAATTTTGCAGATGACACAAAGATAAGTGGACGGGCAAGTAGTGTTGAGGAAGCAAAGGGGCTGCAGGAAGACTTAGACAAATTAGGAGAATAGGCAAAGAAGTGGCAGATGGAATACAGTGTCGGGAAGAACATGATCATGAACTGTGGTAAAAGGAATAAAAGCATAGACTAAAAGGGGAGAAAATTCAAAAATCCGAGGTGAAAAGGGACTTGGAAGACCTCGTGCAGGACTCCCTAACGGTCTTGCTGGTTGAGTCTGTGATTAGGAATGTAAATACAATTTTAGCATTCATTCTGAGAGGACAAAAAGAGAAAAAAGAAACATATCACGCTGGGAATTTATAAGGGACTGGTGACACCACACTTGGGAGTCCCGTGAGCAGTCTTGGGGCCATTATCAAAGAAAGAATGTACTGCCGTTTGACTGGTTTCCAAGAAGGTTCAGGAAAACGCAAAAATGATTCCGGAAATGACAGGCTCGCCATATTAGTGCCGTTTGACGTCTCTGGTCATGTAGTCGCTGGAATTTCAAGGATTAGACGGGGGTGGTGTGGTTAGTGTAATTTCATTGAAAGCTATCGAATGTTGAAAGGCACAGATGGACTGGGATTGGAAAGGATGTTGCCTCTATCTGGGATAGTCTAGCACCGACGTGCACAGGTTCAGAATAGAGGGACGTGCATTTACAACGGAGATGAGGGGGTTTTCCTTTAGCCTCAGAGTTGTGAATATGTTGAATTCATTAGCACAACACAGGCGACTGTGGAGGCCAGGTCATTCGGTGTAGATAAGGCGGAAGTTGCTAGGTTCCTGTTCAGTCAAATGCTGAAAAGTTACAGGAGAGGGCAAGAGAATGGAATTGAGAAGAAAAGCGATAAGCAATGATCAAATGGCAGAGCAGTGGCCCAATTCAGCTCCTATGTCTTTTGCTTTTATGGTCTTAAGGTAACGAAAGAACAAAAAAAAAACAATTTCTACAGCTAAAAAATGCTGAGGAAGGATATCCCTAATAAAAAGAGATTACCTTTGGTATATTTAACAGGTCCGTTAATACCTGACGAGAGAGAAAGAGAGCTATCGCTTCATTCCGATGGTGTTTCATTAGAGCTGAGGGGGGAAGGCTGGCCAGAAACAGGGGGAATTATTGAAATCATGCATGGTTCTATCATAGAACATAGAACATTACATCCTTATATAAAGACCCTTCAGCCCACAATGTTGTGCTGAACTATTTAAACTGACAATCAAATGACTAACCGATCTGTTCTGCCTACAGAATGTGAATATCCTTCTATTTCCCTCACATTCATGTGCCTGTTGAAATGTTGCTTAAAAATCCCTAAGGTGTCGGACTGTACCATCAACCCAGAAAGCTCATTCCAGGCACCACCCAGTCTCCGTGTAAAATATTGCCCCTCACATCTCCTTTGAGATTACACTTCTATCCGAATGCAGGCCCTAGGAAAGAGATAGTCTGTCTACTCTATCTATGCATCCAATGATCTTATAACCTCCATTGCGCGTGCCTTCTGATCTAGATAGCATCTTGGTAAACTTCTTTTGCACCCTTTCCAAAGCCTCGACATCTTTTCCGTAATGGGGCAACCAGAAATGTATGGAATATCCAGATGTGGCCTGACAGTCGCAGCATAACCTCTTGACTTTTGAACTCAATGCCTCGACTAATAAAAGCAAGTGTTCCGTAAGCCTCCTGAACCACACTGTCAAGCTGTGTAGCTACTTTCCGGTATCTACGGACTTCGACCCCAAGATCCCTCTGCTCATCAAGATTGCTAAGATTGCCCTTGACAGTATTATCTCTTTCCATTTGGACTACCAAGGTACAGGATTTGTCCCGGTTAACCTCCATCTGCCATTTCTCCACCCATACGTACAATTGATCTATTACTCTCTGTATTTTTTTGCCAGTCAACTACACTATCCACAACAGCACCAATAAAGATAGAGAGGGAGATAAAAGGAGAGGTGTGTTGTCAAATCAGCGACAATGTCACAGTTGCTCTCAGTGAGGAAACATTAGAGGATTTATCCACTCAGACTACTAGACTAGACATTAATGTTAACGAAGGTGCAAACACTCAGGTGGCTTTGTACTACCCGCTTCCTATTAGCGAACTAGAGTTTGAGCATATAGATACTGAGATATGCACAGGTAAATATGGGGAAGATCGAAAAGCAACACGTTTGTTGCTGTGGGTGACTTTAGCATCTCCAATATTAACTGCAACATCCTCAGTGCAAGGACTTCACGCTTGGCGGAATTCATTACGTACATCCACGAGGGTTGCATATATCAACATATCGACAGTCCATGAACCGGGTAGAGGGGAGGGGTGAGGTAGGATCTGCTGTAGGGAAATGAACCTAGCCAGGTGACTGTTAATTCAGTGGGAAAACATATAAGGATCTGGGAATCCTTAGTTTAAGCAATGCATTAAAATGCTGGAGTAACAGAGCGGGTGAGGCAGCATTAAAAGTGGGAAATGTACAGTCAAGGCTTAGGGCTGCGACGAATCTCGACTGTTAGTTTCCAGATGAAAACAGGCCTGGAACCAATCCCTAAGGAACTCCATTATGCATCGACCTCCAGTCTGAAACGTAAACTCACACCATTGTCCTCTGCTTCCTACCATCAATCTAATTTTGTATCCAACCAGCTGAATCTTCCTGGAAGCCTTTCGATCTACTTTTCCATAACAACTTTTACGGGCTTCACTATTTCAAAGGTATCACTAAATCACTGAAGCTCACTTCTCTATAGGTCTGCTCTCCTCAAAAGCTGAAATCTCTGTTCAAAAAACAAAGTGGATTTCACAGATGACGAATCATATTTTACTAATCTGCACAATTATCTTTGCTCTATCTAGCTTGAAGGTTCAGTCATAGTCATACTTTATTGATCCCGAGGGAAATTGGTTTTCGTTACACTTGCACCATAAATGATTAAATAGTAGTAAAACCATAAATAATTAAATAGTAATATGTAAATTATGCCAGGAAATAAGTACAGGACTAGCCTATTGGCTCAGGGTGTCTGACCCTCCAAGGGAGGAGTCGTAAAGTTTGATGGCCACAGGCAGGAATGCCTTCCTATGACGCTCAGTGTTGCATCTCGGTGGAATGAGTCTCTGGCTGAATGTACTCCTGTGCCCAGCCAGTCCATTATGTAGTGGATGGGAGATATTGTCCAAGATGGCATGGAAGTTGGACAGCATCCTCTTTTCAGACACCACCGTCAGAGAGTCCAGTTTCTTCCCCACAACATCACTGGCCTTATGAATGAGTTTGTTGATTTTGTTGGGTTTGTTGAGTTTGTTAACCTGTACATGCGATAGGTTTGTTGTTGTGCCCGAAGTGATTAGCTGTATCTCCGTAGATTAGTTGTCTGTTAATAAAGGACGATCAAAATGCTCTTATCTTTGTTCCGGCTTCCAGAGAATGGAGTGTTGGGGCAGAATTTCTCTTTGTTCCAACGAGGATATATAAAGATATTTTTCGAATGGAGAGGTTATATAATAATATGATTTTGTAAAAAAAAAGTACGTGATGTATTTCTGCCGATTTGTAAGGAGTTGTGAAACGCAGACATTGATGCATATTGCAGTAAATTAATACAGCCATTTCTTCTACCATAAAAAAATCAACCATATGCTTTATGGCATTTACTGCCTTTTATTCGCCTTGTAGCTCTTTCTCGCCTTGAACTATCATTCACGGCCTCTGTAGTACGAAATAGATCATCAGTTAGTCAAATGAAATATTTGTCCGACAAATATTAGGGATGGCTGCTGTCATTACATTATTAGAGAAATATATCCAACTTGGCCATTTCACAACAATTTCATTCTAATATTTTTATCCCTGTATTTGCAGAAGTGGTTTTGTGATCGAAGATAAAAGTTTCTGGTTCACATTTAACACAAGACAAGTTATATTTAAAACAATGTTGCACATTCGTGGTTGAATTAGCTTCATCCATTATTTCATACATTTACCTATTATATTTACTAGATATTGTACCGTGGTTTTCAGCTGTTCCCTGAACTTTCTCTGAGTGACTGCAGAGATAAATGTGTTTGTGCAGCAACTTAATAGTTGGAGCATATTGACAGTTTCAATAAATATAGACTTGGGATCACTGTAACCGCTAACTTGATGGTCATTGGAAATTCTCTCATATAGGAACTGTAACAAATGTGTCATCCACAATAGTATGGAACTGCCTGAAACGGCGAAGAGTAACACAATAGACTTCCTCCTGCTCTCCATCCCTGCGTCAGTCTGATTGTTCCCACTGTTTTGGACTTGGAGTGTCTTCCGGGCTCTACTAGCTTCTAAAATGTGTCTGACAGTGAGGAGATTGAGCAAAAGGATCAAAAGGAATGGGAAACAAGGAGTGAAGAGGTGGTCGAACCAATCATAAACGCCCCACAATAGAGAAGTATAACGGACAGCTTTCAGTTTGCAATACCATGGTACATTGTTAATTATATAGCTGGGTTCATGAATGAAGTAGCATGGAATATTGATAAAACAACTAAGTAAACAAACAGTTGCTATGACCACAGATGCCGTTTTGTCGGTGCAATACTTCGCCTTCAGTTTCTGGCAACAAATGACGACAAAACGGTCAGAGGTGAAAGCGACGGTTAACCAAACAGAACTGACCCTGGCTGCATAGGTTATTGCAATAATGGCACTACACACTGGGGTGATGGAGAAGAAACTTCCTGGGAAATAAATGCCACAAATGCGGTTGATAATCACAGCGGTAATAATGAGGAGCAAATCCGTTACTGCCATGGAGACCAAATAGCGAGTGATGCATTTAGAGAGGCCACACTTCCCGCGGGACAGGATCAGAATCGCCACCAAATTAGCTTTAGGGAAAAGAAAGGGAGACACGGATGTTTATACCATAGACTGTCAACAGCAGCAGTACATAGACAAGAAAAATATACATTTTAGAACTCTGACACGTAAAACGCTCATGGTAATATGAAAATGGAAAAGTTTAAGTTAAATAAGTTAGGTTAGAGAACGCAAATGCATGAACCGGCATTCTCATAGGAAAAGTCATAAATACGAGTCGCTTCAACACTCGAGCCCACTCAGTCGAAATCATTGCTTATTATCCACATTTTTGTCATTTTCCTGCTCGCCTCTATATTCGTAATACGCAGTAAAAACACCGGTGTGTGTTTCGGATGATTCAATGACTGAGCCTGCATGCTGCGCTGAATTAATTCAGCATATTTATTTCCATACTGGTTATAAATGACCTCATGATATTTGGAGATTATGTTCCTGGTTTCGAAACACCTCGCCCTTCCCGGCCCCGACTAATAGCATCTTACACTGCCAAAGTACACTTGCTTTTTTTTCCAGAGCTACTCATTTATTAGGTAGGGAAACCAAGACGATGAATAAAACTCCAGTTAAGGTCTGAGGGAGGCCTCGCATAATTTGAACAAATCAGAGTTCGTCCGGTACTAGAACTTTCTTGTAATGTCTGCTTATACAAGGATCGCCCTTCCCGATGACATGACTTGTGTTCCAGGACAACGAGGTTCCAATTAACTGAAAAAAGACCAATCTTTGGGAAACTAAAACAACATGTTTTGGAATTAGATCACTTCAAATTTATCTATATTATATTCTATCTTCTATTTACTTTTAGAATTATTCAGAGATGTAATTTACTGACACATTTACTTGAATTTACCTTGCAAGCTTTCCGAGAATTGATGTTGAGCAGTGAGGAATTCAATTGGGAATTACACAAATCTGAGATCTTACTATATATAGTTTTCCACAGAAATCTTACATCAGTTTAAAAAAATCCGGTTTTATTATATCCTACTGATGTATAGCCTCGTCGCTAGCACAGTTTAATAATAGGTCTTTAGTTTTCGTTGCTGTGTGAAAGTCCGAGACACCGAGTAACGCAGGCTTACCCGTTTTCCAGTAGCAAAATATGAAAATCCAGAAATTTTAGTCCTGGGAAAAAGCCCCTGATCATCCACACGATCAATGACACTCATCATCTTATACACCTCTATCAGTCCACCTCTCATCCTCCATCGCTCCCAGGAGAAAAGGCCAAGTTCACTCAACCTATTCTCATAAGGTACGCCTTCCAATCCAGGCAACATCCTTGGAAACCTCCTCTACATACCCTCTATAGTACCGACATCTTTCCTGCGGTGAGGTAACCAGAACTGAGCACAATACTCTAAGTGAGGTCTGATGAAGGTCTTACATACCTGTAGCATTATCTCACGTCTCTAACTCATTCCCACGGTTGATGAATGCCAACATACCACAGGCCTTCTTAACAATACTGTCAAAGTGAGCAGCAGCTTTGAGTGTCCTATGTGACCGCAAGATCTCTCAGATAGAAACATAGAAAATAAGTGCAGGAGTAGGCCATTCGGCCCTTCGAGCCTGCACCGCCATTTATTATGATCATGGCTGATCATCCAACTCAGAACCCTGCACCAGCCTTCCCTCCATACCTCCTGATCCCCGTAGCCACAAGGGCCATATCTAACTCCCTCTTAAATATAGCCGTTGAACTGGCCTCAACTGTTTCCTGTGGCAGAGAATTCCACAGATTCACCACTCTCTGTGTGAAGAAGTTTTTCCTAATCTCAGTCCTAAAAGGCTTCCCCTTTATCCTCAAACTGTGACCCCTCGTTCTGGACTTCCCCAACATCGGGAACAATCTTCCTGCATCTAGCCTGTCCAATCCCTTTAGGATTTTATAGGTTTCAATTAGATCCCCCCTCAATCTTCTAAATTCCAACGAGTACAAGCCTAGTTCATCCGGTCTTTCTTCATATGAAAGTCCTGCCATCCCAGGAGTCAATCTGGTGAACCTTCTTTGTACTCCCTCTATGGCAAGGATGTCTTTCCTCAGATTAGGGGACCAAAACTGCACACAATACTCCAGGTGTGGTCTCACCAAGGCCATGTACAATTGCAGTAGTACCTCCCTGCTCCTGTACTCAAACCCTCTCGCTATAAGTGCCAGCATACCATCTGCCTTTTTCACTGCCTGCTGTACCTGCATGCCCACTTTCAATGACTGGTGTATAATGACACCCAGGTCTCATTGCACCTCCCCTTTTCCTAATCAGCCACCATTCAGATAATAATCTGTTTTCCTATTTTTGCCACCAAAGTGGATAACTTCACATTTATCCACATTAAATTGCATCTGTCATGAATTTGCCCACTCACCCAACCTATCCAAGTCACCCTGCATCCCCTTAGCATCCTCCTCACAGCTAACACTGCCGCTCAGCTTCGTGTCATCCGCAAACTTGGAGATGCTGCATTTAATTCCCTCATCCAAGTCATTAATATATGTTGTAAACAACTGGGGTCCCAGCACTGAGCCTTGCAGTACCCCACTAGTCACTGCCTGCCATTCTGAAAAGGTCCCGTTTATTCCCACTCTTTGCTTCCTGTCTGCTAACTAATTCTCTATCCACATCAATACCTTACCCCCAATACCGTGTGCTTTAAGTTTGCACACTAATCTCCTGTGTGGGACCTTGTCAAAAGCCTTTTGAAAATACAAATATACCACATCCACTGGTTCTCCCCTATCCACTCTACTAGTTACGTCCTCAAAAAATTCTATGAGATTCGTCAGACATGATTTTCCTTTCACAAATCCATGCTGACTTTGTCCGATGATTTCACCGCTTTCCAAATGTGCTGTTATCACATCTTTGATAACTGATTCCAGCAGTTTCCCCACCACCGATGTTAGGCTAACCAGTCTATAATTCCCCGGTTTCTCTCTCCCTCCTTTTTTAAAAAGTGGGGTTACATTAGCCACCCTTCAATCCTCAGGAACCAGTCCAGAATCTAATGAGTTTTGAAAAATTA
The DNA here is from genome assembly GCF_030028105.1 of Mobula birostris. NCBI lineage: Eukaryota > Metazoa > Chordata > Chondrichthyes > Myliobatiformes > Myliobatidae > Mobula > Mobula birostris. Next base: position 37,149,605 of record NC_092379.1, read on the forward strand.
TCACTAATGCATCCACTATTTCTTGGCCTACTTCCTTAAGCACTCTGGGATGCAGACCATCTGGCGCTGGGGATTTATCTGCCTTTAATCCTTTCAATTTACCTAACACCACTTCCCTACTAACAGGTATTTCACTCAGTTCCTCCATCTTACTGGTCCCTCTGTCCCCTACTATTTCTGGAAGATTATTTAATAATCAACATTGCCAAGAGTCTTACCATTACTATTATATTCTGTCTTCAATTTTGGCCTACCAAAATGAACCACTTCACACATCTGGTTTGAAGTCCATCTGCCACTTCACAGCCCAGTTCTGCATCCTATCGATGTCCCGTTGTAACCATTGCCAATCCTCCAGACTATCGACAACACCCCCAACCTTCGTGTCATCAGCAAACCTACCAACCCACCTTTCTACTTCTTCATCGAAGTCATATATAAAAACCACAAAGAGGACACAAAAATCACAAATCTCAGGGCTTCATGACTGTCCGCTTTTCAATACGCCAAGGACACAGCCTGGAAGAACAGCGTGCCTTCAGGGTGCCGGAATTTCATAGCTCTGGAGGCAGGCAGATGTGAGGTCGGTGTCACCGCCTAATGTGCTGTGGAAGATCGAAAGCAGAGAGCTGGCTGCTGTCTATGTGACCAGAGACCAGACTTCCTTGGACACAGAACTCGGGGAAAAAATGACGCAAAACACCTTTAACACCATAAATCTGTGAGTCATTTTGTTATGTTTCCCCTCTCTCAGTGAAACTGGGACACCTGCTATTCCCTTATTAGGGAGAGACAGAGAGCCTGTGACTTCGCGAATTACAGGGCGAAGGAGAAGTCTTCGGGGGTACTGAAATTCTGTGTCTTTATTACTGCTTTGCTGCACGTTTGACTGCTCCGTGAAGGGAGCAGATGCTTTTTTTATGCTAGCGATTGCGTTGCTTTGCTGCTGCTTATGCGTGGGTGGGGGAAGTTCGGGGACTTTGAAGTTCTAACATTTAAATATCATTCACTCTTTGGGACAATGCTCTGTTTTCGTGCATGCTTGTGAAGAAAAAAATTTTCATGATGTACGTATATTGTATACATGTCATGGTCCGGTCCGTGAAGGTCGCATTCCAGTTCACAGTCCGGTCCATGGTTCCTTATTCCAGGTTTTCCAGTTTTCCCTTGTCCTGTTGTGTGCCTCAATCCAGGCACATGATTCCCATTTTTGGTTGGCTACATAAACAGCTCCTGGGTTCAGCTTCAGTTGCTTGACTGTTCCTTCCCCATCCTTCTGTAGCCTCGCCTGCTACCTTCGCCTGCAACACCGTCATGTTCAACCGCCAGGGCAAGACTGGGGCCTTGCTGTGACTAGATAAAGAACTATCTTTCTTTGTTTGGAACTGTCTCTTTGTGTCCAAGCCTTCGCTAGGTAGGTCTGGCTGTTTGCCGCTACCTTGTGTTGGGAACCATCTCTTCGTGCTCTTGCCTCCGCTGGGTAGATCCAGCTGTTTGCCGCTGCCTTGTGTTGGGAACCATCTCTTCGTGCTCTCGCCTCCGCTGGGTAGATCCAGCCGTTTCCCACTACCTTGAGCTCTGCGTTCCTGTTCTCCCTCGACCAAGGCTGAGTTCTTGTTCTCCCTCGAACAAGGATCTGCATTCCTGTTCTCCCTCGAAAATAGCACCGAATGGCTGGCACACCATTCCTAAGTTGGAAAAAATAGCTCCTAATTTTAGCCAAATCCAAAACACTTCTTTATGAAGCTTGGATGTGGGCTATGTGCGGGATATATTACACGGGAGGGTATCTTTGTACAATTTCATTGCCAGGGAACTACACGAAAGATGCAGTGTTATCACTTTTAGTAGCAATAATTTAAAGGCAGGTTGTTAAATAAACAGCCAAAGATTATGTAATGAAAATGCAAACAGCCTTTGGTATCCTTGCGCACTGGGTTAAGAATGATATCGGCCAAATGTGGACAAATTTGCAAAGGTAAATAGGTATCTTGGTTGGTATGGTCCGGTTTGGCCAAAAGGCCCGTATCTCTGCTGTATAGCACTATGACTCTAGTCAGTGACAACGGATATACAGAACTAGAAGGCGAATAAGGATGAAAATGCTAAGTCCAAATGACGAGAAAATTTGAGTCCAGAAGTAGGGATAGAGGTTTTCATAAGTACACCATGATTACAGTGTTTACTGCAGGTCTCCCTGTCTGAGAAAAGTGTTCAAAATCGGGATTATAGCAAAGGTTCGCCAGGTTTATTCCTGGGCTGACAAGACTGATGTCCGTCAAGGGATTGATTCGATTCGATTCGATTCATATTCGCAAAAGAACGAGAGAGGGGTCTCGTGGAAATCTCGTTATATATAATCACGAAAGCGGGGCTTTTCACCCACCTCGTCAGAAAGTGATGACAATCTGTCCAGATAGCCTGCATTTCTTCTGCACAAGACTCACATTCCTGCATGTCTTTCCTGTAACCTGCCCATGAGCTTTCCAAATGTTCTACTTCGTTTCTTCATCCACCATAGTCTCTGCATTCTCGTTCGAGACAGCCATTACCGTCTATCAGGAAAACCCTGGTCATCGACTTTCAATTAAAATCCTCCTCCTCCCATCTGTAGCAACGAATACCGCAGATTCGCCGCCTCCAGGTTAAAGGAATTTCTCGTCTTTCCTGTTTTAAATGGATATTCCTCTGTTCTTTTCGAAGCACAGTAGCATAGCGGTTAGCGTAACTCTCTTACAGCAACAGCCACCGGGATTCTACCTTCTCCAGGAGGCCGTGTTTCCTTCAGATTATCTGGGATGCCCCGCCCGCCCCCCGCTTAACCAGGGGTACACAAAAACGATAGGAGGTTGGATCTGCACCCGGGTTCGGGGGACAGAAGGGAATGTTGTCTGACTCACGAGGGTCCCCCTTTCTACTGGTCAACCCTCCCTTTTGGCCGAAGGGAACAGGTAGCACGGAAGTGGCGGGACTGGCCGCAATAGAGACATTTCCCCGCTCTCAATTTCCGGAGTCGCTCTGTGAGAGAAAGGCAGTTCCGTCCCAGCTGCATGGGTTCCTCTCCTGGGTGGTGGAAACGGCTGGACTGGGAGCTATTCCAGGAGAGGGAGGGGAAGAGAGGCTAGGGCTGGTGGGAGACGGTAAAGAGTGTCGTGGAGTTGCTAAAGGGAGTGGACGACCAGTTCTCTCCCTATGGCGTTCTCGAAGACAATTGTCCAACCGGGTGGCTAGGGAGATCAAACAATCCAGGCTGTTGGTGTCATCCCTTGCCGCCAACTCGTCTTTCACCATGTCGCTGAGGCCTTTCTAAAATACCCCTTGGAGTGCCTCATCATTCCACCCCGAGTCAGCCACTAACATCCGGAAATCCACGGAATAGGCGGCAACACTGTGTGAGCGCTGACGGAGAGTGAGTAGTCGCTTAGCGGCATCTTTACCACGGACAGGGTGGTGAAAGCTCCTTCTCATTTCTGTGATAAAGGTGGGGAATGAAGAGCAGTTAGCCGGTTGATTATCCCAGATAGCTGTAGCCCACACTAAGGCACTTCCCCGCTACAACCCATATAACCCATCTTTGACTTGTCTGTGGAGTACTTGGATGACTGCTGTTCGAACACCAAGGAGCATTGCAGAAGGACGGCCCGGCACTTCCCCAAATCCGCAGCATAGTGTTCTGGTTCAGGTATGTGTGGCTCTCTTGGCGGTGGTGTTACCGACACGTAGGGGGTTGCCACTTCCGGCTGTCTGGGCTGGGCTGACAGAGTTCCAGGAGTGGATCGGGTAAGATGAACGGATACTCGGTCCACCTGGTCACTGATCTTCTTTACGTCAGCAGACAGGGAACGGAGGTTCTCCATGACATCCCAGAGAAGTTGATCGTGCAGATCCAGTTGGGAGCCCTGGCTGGCGAGGGCTTGTTGCAGGGTATTCGTGTCCGCTGGGTCCATAGTGGCCAGATGGTTCTGTTGCAAGGAGCGACTACGGCGAACCCAAGTGCAGGACACAGGCACGGAGATTAAGGTAGGATGCTTACACGGGCGTAAACGCCGAACAGCAAACAGCAGGGATCTTGACACGGAGCCCTGATATGGAGCCTTGACTCAGAGAGACGGAGTTTCATAGATAAACCTTGAAATTGCAGCTAACTTAGAACAAACAGTTCTAAGCGGTCGGGAAACGTTAGTTATCACACAGGAAAAAGACCACGATCTGGTAACTCGGTTTTGTAACGCCGGGGGGTTCTTATACTGCAGGTCCTGATGGAAACCAGGTGTGTCATCATGAAAGAAAATTAGAAGTAATTGGGAAATTAACGGTCAGAACCATGGCACAATTAAAGGAAATTAGAGGAAACTAGGGAATAAACAATCCGGACCGTGACAATATAACATTCCTCACGTTCATCTTCAATCACTGCATTTACTTGTTTCATTTTATTCCTATTTCTGCAACAGTGTGAAAAGTAGTATGATTACTCTTATTGCATGCATATTTTTCCGTACGCTGAACACTTTTTTGCCTGGTGCTGCTGTCCGCAGCAATCACAAGACGTCTTGCTCTCTGTCAGTTTCGTTGCCTTTTTAATATTTCTTCTAATATGTTCGCGCTTTTTTACAGTATCTACGCTGCAGCTTTCAATGAAAAGGTGTTCAGCCTGTGTCGTTACGGTTTCCGAAGCTTTGCAAAATATCAAAGCTTTTTCCAAATCCAGGTCTTGCTCTCTTAACAGCCTTTCTCTCAGACCATTATCTCGAATGCCACAAACAATTCTGTCTCCAATGAGAGAGTCTTCCAGTTCTGCAAACGCACATGATTTACTTCGGCGTTTCAACTTCGTAACATATCGATCTATTTTCTGCTTACACGTGAAAATCTTGAACACCTCATACGTCACATTACGCTTCGGTATACAAAATGCTTCCAATTTGTCCATTATCAACTTTAAATTGAAATTAATTTCATCTTCAGAAATAGAATGATTATATTTCAATTGCGTCGTCACCTATTACGTGGAGTAGAATCGCCGCTTTCATGTTTTCTGGTTTTCTATCGGCTCTGATCGCCGATAAATAGATTTCAAAATGTTGCTTATATTTCCTCCAGTTTTCAGCTGCATTCCTAGTCAGCTGAAGTGTCGGTGGGGATTGTAGATGTTCCATTTTTAAAGCTGTTAGCAAACCTCGAAAACAGTTCGTGCGGTTTTCTTTTGGATCATCTTCGACTCTCCCGTACTAGCGAACGTATTATTCTTCCAGACCGACTTCTGACACCATGTTGTGTTCTTTATACGCATCGTGGTTTAACAATAACAAAACATATTCTGGAAGAATAGAACTCGAACTTCTATTTACTACAGCAACTGCAACCACGTTTACCATAGAAGTTTCTCGATGATTTCTCCGAACACTGTTGAATCACGTTCTGACACGTGATATCACCACACGAGACACCGAGTGCTGCGAGCAGGGGAACTGGGTCACGCCATCCTGATCCCCGGCCAGGACACGGGAGAAAGGTCCATGGGATTCGGTGCAATCTGTGAGCTGAGCCGGGATCGGAGCCCATTATAATCTGCCCAGTGCAGGTGGAACTATGGTGGCTTTATGGCTGCAGGAGGTTCAGCAGGGTGACGAGCCCCACCACTCGTTTGGCGTTGAGGATGCCGAGCACCATCAGGCCAGCAATCAGCCGAGACTGCCGCCCATTTCTCCACTCCCAACACCTCCAGGGCTTGAGGGCGACGGCAGTGCCAACCTGCTGTTCGACGAACGCTTCCCTGTGCTGGCGACCAGCCGCCAGGAGAATTACAGCGAGGAAGTAGCAGCCGGTAGCCCCGGTATCGAGGACCTGCTCTCTCAGCTTCGGCAAAAGGATAACGATCTCATCCTGGCGGCTAAGCTCGGCAAAGCCTTGCTGGAGAAGAACCAAGAGCTTACCGATCAGTACGAGATAATGCAGAGAGAGGTCACTGACAAACTAGAGGAAAGATAATGTGGCAAATATAAGGGAATCCTTTCATCCTGCTCACCTCCCCTCTCCAAGCGTCTTTGACCCTGTTTCACATCGCATTCGTATTTCTGCCCAATTTGGTAGGGTCATTAACCATCGGCACCCCAACTTGTGATCCTTCCTATTCGTAACCACTACTATGTCATTGGACTCCACCGCTTCCCACACCATTGCATCCCATTTTTACGCTAATATATTGCGTCCACTACATTAACATCTCGCAGACTCGCCCTAACGCTGCGCTGACGCCTGAGTTCTGATGATCTGACGTCATTACATTGGCCGGGAACCGAATCCAAGACCCTCAAACACTGGTAATATATTTGGAAATGCGCTCGTGTCCACGCTTTAATGTTCCGTGATTAATCTCGAAAATGCTATTGAGACGTGTCGAATATATCAATTTAATAGCAATAATATTACATAGTAAGGATAAGAAAAGTAGTTCGCCCCCTTTCATCTTGAGGTACAGGGTCAGTCCTGGTTTCGGTGTGCATTGATCGTTGCAAGGGCTTTTAAAGGCGGTAACTCAGGAAAATGTTGTTGCCGTGGTTAGACTACGAATGTAGCGTTTGTCCTTGCTGTTCGGCGCCTTCCCGAGGTTGGCAATGTCTGTTCTGAAATAGTATCTGTCTACCTGTTGCAGATACCTGAAACTACATGAGGCCCCGCTCCATCTTCTCACTTTCAGTCAAACAAGCGAAGTGGGCATGTCTTACTCATTCAAGCTTGGTTCAACGCTCAAACCGAATCAGTGTGCGGGATGTGCGCTATTTATATACAGCATGGTGGGGAAATGATTAGCAGCAAAATATTTCTTGTATGCAAATTAATATTTTGTCTTAGGTTTTCTTAAAGAATTTTAAAGATAATGAAGGAGAGTCAAAGTAGACAAGTTGTGGCGAAGGCTGGAATGGTGGTTGGAAGGGAGGAGAATGGTATTATGGTAGTAGAGCAAACACGAGGAATTCTGCAGATGCTGGAAATTCAAGCAACACACATCAAAGTTGCTGGTGAACGCAGCAGGCTAGGCAGCATCTCTAGGAAGAGGTACAGTTGACATATCGGGCCGAGGCCCTTCGTCAGGATGAACTGATAGAAGAGCTAGTAAGAGATTTGAGAGGGGGAGGGGGAGATCCAAAATGATAGGAGAAGGCAGGAGGGGGAGGGATGGAGCCAAGAGCTGGACAGTTGATCTTCTCATATCCTTTTTGCCAATCAACTGTCCAGCTCTTGGCTCTATCCCAACCCCTCCTGTCTACTCCGATCATTTTGGATCTCCCCCTCCCACTCCCACTCCCCAACCCACTTTCAAATTTCTTACTAGCTCTCCTTTCAGTTCGTCCTGATGAAGGGTCTTGGCCCGAAACGTCGACTGTACCTCTTCCTAGAGATGCTGCCTGTCCTGCTGCGTTCACCAGCAACTTTGATGTGTGTTATGGTAGGAGGGAATGGTACAGGATCAAACAGAGAGAAACTGATTACCTTGGAGGTCTGGTACAAACATTAGCTTCCTTCCTGATCTCTAGTGTTGTCTGTGGAGGCTACACATTCATTCTGAGATCCCACCAGATGCATCCATTCCCATTAGGAACTTGCTGTGCTGCTACTGAGGCACACTCAAAAGATGTGTGAGTTACTAGGTTAATTGATTATTATAACAGGAAATCAGATTAGTGTAAATGAGCTCTTTGACAGAACGGACACAATGGGTCAAATGTACAAGGTCCCTATGTTGTACAATACTGTAACTAATAACAGGGACCAAGCAGAGCTGGGACAGCCACTCATCCTGACATGAGGGGAAGTGGAGAAAGGCTCATTGCAGAAGTTTGTTTACGCCCAGAATCTTTATGGAACATTCTCTTCTCTGAACTTCAGTAAGATACCAAGTTGAGGTGCAGGTTGCCTTACACAAAGTCCTCACTGAAATAAATCACCAGCTACAATTACAACAACAGGGAAAGAACAGCATTGCCTTTTAATGTGCTGACAAATCTTTAGCGTTTGGCTTCTCTCAGATTGGAGCTGTTTTTAATAACTCACAGTTAGTTGTCCTCTGCTGTGGAAGAGATATTAAGACTTTTCAAATTTACTGAGAATGTGCAGGAATTTCACTGGAGTTGCAAGCTGAACTAGGGTACAGGGCACAATTACTGCATGCACATAATTTGCAGGCAACACTGGTATATTTTAGAAGGTCATATCATTTCCTCAAGTTCCAGTTGACGTGACCATTGGCAGTGAATCATGTAGGTCAGTGCCCAGCATACTAAATGCAGTCATGATACTTTCATTCTGTGGTGGTCCACCTATCCCATTTAGTAAGCACCCAGTGCTTCTGACCCTGCACCATCCTGTTCTGCAAGGGGCAATACAATTTGTCGGTAAGTGTCACCCGGTTGACATGGCTATCTTGGTTGAAACGAGCAGTTTGTGTAACCTGTGAGATTTGGATTTGGGGGTCAATTGTTGGTGCATGGATAGAACAGGTGATGTACTCTAATGTTACATATGAGGCCTGATTTATAGTCTGATGCAAAACTGGTGATTTAATAGTCAATTAGGCTGTTGGTGCAGTTAATGGAATATGACTTTTGAAGGTAGGCTCACTGATCTTGACCGTGCTTTTGAGATCATTAAAAACATCGAAGCAGAAGTAGGTCACTTTGCCTCTTCATGTATGCCCTACCAATCAGTGCAATCATGGCTGATCTTCTACCTTACTAACCCTGCATCCATTTATCAGAATGGTGGATTCCAGTTAATGGGGACACATCAGGATCAGTACATTTTGGCCCAATTAAGTGGCTGCCACAATTAGCCAAATTTTCATGAAAATAGTTTTGAAAGGGCAAACTATGTTCAACTGAGCAACAAATTATGTATTTAAATAAATACAGAACAAATTAGAATATTACCAATATAACTGTAGTACTATGATAACACCTAATAGTTCTCGACAGCAGAGTTCATACAGTGTACGCTGCTCTGTTCTTTTTGATTGACTGTAAATGAACAAAATCAGTGTTGAAGTCGTGTCAAAAATTGTTGCTTTGTCATTTGGCATCAGTAGGCTCAAATGAATACCATAGCACAAGCATACGCAATTGATGCTATTTAAAAACTATTTGCTCTAAGCATGCTGTAGTGTCACATGGCCAGACACAAGCACACAACTGATGCTAGTTAGAAACTGTTGCATTCTCCAAATCCTCATTTTCATTGTAGCATTCAAGATGATTATCAATATCTTAACTTCCTTCGTGGTTTCTAATTTGTTGAAGCAGTGAAATTGTTTCATTTTCATTCCCAGCCATTTCTTGCATCTCCAAGCCTGACTGCTTGAAACTGCAGTGAGAAAAACAGTTCTGAATTGTCTTACTGCTTATTTCTCGCTACCTATCCCTGACATGATCCACTGCTTTTTTGAACACAAGCTGATGATATTTAAAAACTGTTCACTCTAAGCACGGTGGAGTATTTAATGGCACACAAGTGCACACAACTGACGCTAGTTAGAAACTGTTTGGCAATACTCTCCCGTCCCAGTTCAGAGGCATTGTGTCCCAAATAAGTGAGGAAATTCTGGCTATTTTTTTGATTAGTTTATGTTGATTTAGAGTTGTCCCAAATAAGTGGCTGTCTGGATTAACCGATAGAATAACTAACCAGAATCCACTGTACAGTATATCATTTATTCACACCCAGTCCACCCCTGGTGCAAGGTCTCAGCCTGGAATATCAACTTGTATTCTTCCTCTGCAGATACTAATTGATGAGCTAAGTTCTTTCAGAGTTTAGTTTTTGCTGGCAGATCCCAGAATCTACAGTCTCGTTTGTTTTCATATCCTTTATTAGCTCGAGAGACCAGATCTCTTTACAATATTCCAGGCACAATCTTACCAGATATTTATATAATTGCACTTGAATGTTATTATTCTTGTACTCCTTCTTCTTTCAATAAAGACGAGCAAACCATTTGTCTTTCTAATTGTTTGCTGTATTTTGGCATCAGTGATTCACGTACACTGGTACCCAGGTCACTCTGAGCACCAACTCCTTACAGTCTCTCATCATTTAACTACTCTACTTTTCTATTTTCCCTACCAAATTTCCTCTTGCACTTTTCCACATTACACTCTATCAGCTGTGACCTTGCAGATTCACATAACCTGCATGAATCCATTTGAAACACAAAAGATACTGCAGATGCTGGAAATCCAGGACAACTCACACAAAACGCTGGAGGAACTCAGCAGGTCAGGCATCATCTATGGAAATGAATGTTAAAGTGAATTTTTTGAGGGTAATGATTTGTTTACATTTAAGTGACTTTGGCCACCAGACTTCTACTTGACAATGCACTTCCTGTGCTTCTGGCGCCGTAGTTTGACCTGATGCTGTAGTTTTGAAGACAGTATTATCTATGCATTATAAATATTAATTGTCTTCTATGTTAGCATGGGAAATGCCAAATAAATGTATCGTAGACTTAATTTGCATTCCTAAAGGCTGTCGACATTTTGGCGTTGGAAGGAAAGGATGGTGTGATATTTTGCATGTAGCCTCAAAAGGAAGCATTGTCTTTAACTTTTTAAGTAGCGATTGCCTTTGTGTTTAGCATATAAATATTGAGCCCGCATTGGGCTAGCAGACCTTTCTGCGGAAGGTGTCTCCGTCCTTAAGATGCCTGCTGTAGCTTGTGTCGAAAAAAGAGGCTGCTTTGTACCTACCAGTGACTCTGTCTCTCTGGTGATTTCGTCCACGCTACAACAATGAATAAACTGTTGATGCTTCAGGCTGGGACATTCCATCAGGACTGGTAAGGAAGGGGGAAGATGCCAGAATAAAAGTGTAGGGAGAGGAGAAGGAGACCGAGCTTGAAGGTGATAGGTGAAGCCAAGTGGATGGGGGAGGGGGGAATGATGTAAGAAGCTGGAAGGTGACTTGCAGATGTAGGCGGGATGCAACTGAAACAAGAGGGATAAAATGGAGTTGTGGTATGTGGATGTGAGAGCAGGCAGAAACAATGGGCCTACCCAACCATTCAGCTTTGTGAATCTTGGGACCAAGTGTCAATTCTCTGGACACCTCCTCTTACTGACCCCTTGAAAAGGACCTCACTTGGGACCATCAGGATATTGTCTCTGACACCACCAGCAACCTCATCGACTCTGGAGATCTCCCATCCACTGCCACCAACCTCATTGTTCCCTTATCCCACACTGCAACACCTCGTATTCCAACTAAGTAGTCTTTAAGCTGATGGCATGAACATTGATTTCTCTTACTTGAATTACTTCTGGAAATTTTGCCCCTTCCATTCCCCACTCTGGCCTCTTACTACCTCTCCTCCCTGTTTATCACCTCCCTCTGGTGCCCTTCCTCCTTCCCTGTCTCCCATGGTCCACTCTCCAGTCCTTTACCTTTTCCACCTGTCATCTCTAAGCTTGTTACTTCCTCTCTCCCTCCCCCCTCCCCCACCTGCCTGTCTACACCTATCACCTTCAAACTTGTCTTCCTTCCCTTACCCCTCCCTCCATATTCTGGCATCTTTCCCTTCCTCTCCAGCTCTGATAAAGGGTCTTGGCCCAAAACATCGGCTGATTATTTATTCCCATAGATCTGCTGAGTTCCTCCAGCATTTTGTGTGTACATCCCTTTAAAACTTCTCTGCATCATCATTACAAGCCATACAGACCCCAACTTGGTATCATTAGCAAACATGGATACTATATATTATTGTAAACCCTCTCAACAAGATCATTGATATTGACTGAATATTAGAGCTCAACATCAACTCCTGCAACACTAGTCAACAACCTCCCAATCTCAAAGTGACCTATTTATTCCTAGTCATTATTTTCTGTTTGTTAACTGATCCTCAACCCACACAAGAATATTTCCTTCAATCCCATGTGCTTTATGATTTCTTCTGTGGCACTTTATTCAAGGTCTGAAAGTCTAATGAGCAGCATAGCTGTCTTCCTCATCAATTCTCAGCAAACTTGAACAAGTTACACGCCAATTCTGATCAGTCCTACTTTTTCAAATGTGCTCTTGCCACTCACTCAATGATAGACTTTAAGTATTTTCTCTGCAATTTTCTTCTCCCAACTCTGTTAAAGAGTGGGGTTACGTTTACTTCCTTCCAGTTGAGGGGAACCTCAAGAAGAAAGAGGTGGGATTTTGGAAAATGTATTCTTTCTACCATCGTACTATGGTAATTTTGCTCATCCATTCTGCAGTCTCTTGAATAGATACAAGGACTGGAGTTTTCTTGGTGCTGTCTGGATCCAGATACTAGCCTCATTTGTAATTTCAATCTGTTCGCCTTACTCACCAGTTCTACAGTACTTATTGTTAAGGGCATGATGACCTCCTGGAGCAAAGTCTCCAGTGAGACCATAACCAGGTCTATTAATACTGTCTCATATGACAGGAAATTAGCTGCTTTGCAGCAATTGTAAAGTGCAAAGTTGCAAAAGTACAGCCCAAAGACAGTAAATTGCTACAAGTTTCAAAATAAATAGTGTTTAAAATGCATAATGATGCGTTGTTCGTGGACCTTCATTATAAAATCAGAATCAAATTTATTATCACTGGCATATGTTGTGCAATTTGTTTTTTGTGGCTGCAATACAGAAAACAAAATAACTAAGTTACAATAAGTCTTTGATGATTGTCTTGGAGGAGGAGATGTTATTTTTGATCTCCCGATCAGGAAGTCGATGGTCTAGTTGCAGAGGGAGGTACAGGAGCTCAGGTTTTGAAGCTTGTTGATCAGTAATGAAGGAATGATGGTGTTGACCACTGAGTTATAATCAATAAACAGTAGGCTGACGTAGGCATTGTTGTTGACCAGCTGGTGCGAGGGTGAGTGCAGTGCCAATGAGATACATTCCCTATAGAACTGGTTGGTTGGGTGGCACAGGTTTTCAGTGCCAATGAGATACATTCCCTGTAGAACTGGTTGGTTTGGTGGCACAGGTTTTCAGTACCAATGAGATACATTCCCTATAGAACTGGTTGGTTGGGTGGCACAGGTTTTCAGTGCCAATGAGATACATTCCCTTTTGAACCGGTTGGTTGGGTGGCACAGGTTTTCAGTGCCTTGCCAGGTGCACCATTGGGCCTGAAGCTTTGTAAGAGTTCACCCTCTGGAAAGCTGTTCAGATGTCGGCCTCTGAGACAGATATAAGATGCTGCACGGAATTACACATGTATAATTTTATTCTGCGTTTCAAAGTGTACATAAAAGGCATTCATCTTAATTCAGCCATTTATGATGTTAGGTTTCACCTTGTATTTAGTAATAGCATGCAAACTTTGCCAAAGCTAAGGTGCATCCGATTCTGTCTCCAGCTTCCCTTGGATCTGTTTTTTCATACTTAAGATAGCCTTCCATAGGTCATACAACACAGGAACAGGCCCCAGGCTGATCTATTTCATAGAAAACCATTTAAGCTGCCTACTCCCAGCAACCTGCACTGGGTTAATAGCCCTCCACACCACTGCCACCCAGGTACCCATCCCAACTTCTCTTAAATGTTGAAATTGAGCTCACATGCACAGACATCCCGCCTCTCGCGGAAGTTGCAGGAGTCACCCGCACATTGACAGCGGCTCCCTGATGGCTGCAAATTATGTACAATATCCTGGAAATGGATTTTTTTCACACACACACACACACACACACACAAATGGGGGAGGGAGGAGAGAGGCAGAGGGGTAGGGAGGGGGGAGAGGGGGCGCAGGGAGAGAGGATGGATGGATGGCAGAGTGTTCCAAAAAAAGAAAAAAGAAAATATAAAACGTACTTCACCCCAGACTACACTAAAGTGTACCCCTGCCTAACAGGTGTCAAAAATAATGACAGTGTTGCTCGCTGCACTGCTTGCAACAGTGACTTTTCTATTGCCCATGGTGGGTTAAGACTGTAAAAGACATGTTGAGGTGAGTTTAACAGGTGTCATTCATTCATTATCATAACTAACGTTATTTAAACTAGCCGGCTATCTGCTAAGGAGCTGCTCTATTGCAGCTATCCCACCTCTCTGGAAAGTTCCAGGAGTCTCTCGCAAATTGATGGTGCTACCTCCCTGAAATGAGTTTTTGCAGGGTGGGATGTCTGCGTGCACCACTTGCATTTGCAGCTCATTCCACACACTCATGACCCTCTGAGTTTCCCCTCATGTTCCCCTTTAAGCTTGTCACCTTTCACGCTTAACCCACGACCTCTAGTTGTAGTCCCACCCAACCTCAGTGGAAAAAGCCTGCTTGCATTTCCCCATCTATACTCCTTCTGTGACCCGACTGGTGGTGTAGTGGCATCAGAGTCGGACTTGGGGACGAAAGGTCCCCAGCTCGAATCCAGCCGGCTCCCCTGCACACTGCTCCATGCTAGGTCACATACTTCTCCTTATTTAGTGTGTTTCCACTTCTCTCCAACAGCACTCCCTGCAAGAAAACACACCAATGAAGACCAGGATTCAGTGAGAACAACCTGATTACCCCACTGCTCTTAACTTGAGTGACCTTGAAACTGGAATCTTTCTTGTTGGAACAGCACAGGTCACACTAACACAGGACTTTGGCAGGTCAAGCACCATCTCTGGACAGGAATAAACAGACCCCTCATCAGGACAGACTGGAAAGGAAGGGGACAGAAGCTGGAATAAAGTGGTGCGGCGAGAGGAAGGAGTACAAGCTGGAAAGATATAGGCGAGACCAGGTGAGGGGGAAGGGGGCGGGGGGTGTGAGAGGCTGGGAGGTGATAGGTGGAAGAAGTAAAGGGCTGGAGAAGAAGTAATCTGATAGAGACCATGGAAGAAAGGGAAGGAGGAGGGGGGAACCAGAGGAAGTGAAGAGAAGGGTAAGAGGGGAGCCCGCATGAGGGCTGGAAACAGAGAGAAGGAGGGAGTGGGGAAAGATTACTGGAAGTTGGAGAACTCGGTGTTTGTGCCATTAGGCTGGAGGCTACCCAGATCGAATATGAGATGTTGCTCCACCAATCTGAGTGTGGCCTCTTCAAGCAGTAGAGGAGACAACCAACACTCCAAAATGGGAATAGGAAGTTGAATTGAAATGGACAGCCACTGGGAGACCCTGCCTTTTGTGGCAGATAGAGTGAAGGTGCTCAAATATATGATACCCCAATCTACGCCGAATCTCACCAATGTAGAGGAGGCTGCACCAAGTTACAGCAGGTGACCCAGGCAGACCTGCTGGTGAACTATCGCCTCACACGGAAGGACTGTTTAAGGGTCTGAATAGTGGTGAGGGAGGTGGTCTAGGGGCAGTTCACAGGGATAAGTGGAGGAGGGAGATCAGTGGGGAGCGATGAGTGGACAAGCAGAAAGCGAGAGTGGGGGGTGGGCAGGGAGAAGATGTGTTTAGTGGTAGGATCCCGTTGTAGATGGCAGAAGTTTTGGAGAGTGAAGTGCTGGACACAGAGGCTCGTGGGCTGGTAGGTAAGGACAAAGGGAACCCAGCATGCTGCAATGACAGTGTTTTCTCAAATGTTGCAAAGATGGACCAGTGGTAGTCATGGGATCCACTGCAAAGGCCCATGGATACAGCAGTAAATGCAAGAAACTTCAAACAAAAGACCGGAGATATTGGAGAAGCCATGGAATTTGTTTTCATAGTTCACAGTTGCAGCAGAAAGACTGGACAGGTGCATGATGGAAACAAGTCTAAAGACAGATAGGAGCTGATTGGGTAAATATGATCAGTACTATTTTCTTGTATGGGGTGGGGGGCAAAACACTGAGACAGATTAGTTGAGCCAATTGGACTGTTTTGGAATTCAACTCCCATATAATACTATGGTACCAAAGACATTTCCACATCAACAAGTGCTAATAAGAACAATCTGTGCACTCAGCAGAGAGACAGGTGAATAGTTGCCACAAAGAAACAGCCGATCGAAGCCAGATGCAAGATGTCATCTGACTGACTTGGCCTCCACTTGTCCCTTCTCCACCCGCCCCACCGTTAAGGCTGATTTATGCTTCTGCGTCGGCTCTAACCTGTAGCCGATGCCGTAGCCTGTGCAAGTGGTCTATGCCCTTGTGAGCATTTATACTTCTGCACTGGTGTGTCCGCGTCGCTCTGCAATTCACCGCCAAAACGCTAGTTGGCGATGGGGTTTCTATGCCACTGTGTTGAGTTTCTTCGTGTACTTCAAGCAGTGGCGACTGAAACTGAGCGCATCATGTTGCAGTTGGAGCTAATAAATGTTGAACAAGAGTTACTTTTATTGAAGTTACTGCAACGTAGAAAGGAGGGAAGACGCAGGAGGAGATGGTGTGTACGAGCATTGAATGGATTGAGGCAGAAGGAGGGTGAATTTTCTGTGCTTGTCCGGCCACTGAGAGACAAGAAGCAACCAGAAATGCACAGGAGGAAATGCGATGCTACCAAGCCAACCAATCAGTTGTTGCTGTCTGCGTCACCGCAACGCGTGGTTACATTTTTGGGGAGATGCACGTCAGGCTACAGCGTAGGGTACGTGGTTACGCCGTACCTATGGCACTAATTCAATGCAGAAGTATAAATTGCCCATAACTCCTTTCCCATGGCCTAGGGAACATTTAAGTGACACCCACCTGACTTGGGAACACAAAAGAGGAAACCGACCAAAATAATTAAGAACCAGCAGGTAAAGATAGTAATATGCCTGAAGTCATTTTCAGATACGTTTGATAAAAACAAAACTGGTGTTTATAATGTAAAGAAACAATCTTTCACAAAGGTAAGGTCGAATTTGGAGTATTGTGTGCAGTTCTGTTTACCTACTTAAAGAAAAGATATCAGTAAGATTGAAAGAGCACACAGAAAATTTACAAGTACGTTGCCAGGACTTGGGGAACTGAGCTATAGGGAAAGGTTGAATAGGTTTGGACTTTATTCCCTGGTGTGTAGGGGAATGAGGGGAGATTTTATAGAGGTATCCAAGATTATGAGGGATGTAGATAGGATAAATGCAAGCAGGCTTTTCTCATGGTGGAAGGGTGAGACTAGAACTAGAGGTCATAGGTTAAAGGTGAAAGGTGAAATACTTAAGGGTGAACCTTCACTCAGAGGGTGGTGCAAATGTGGAATCAGCTGCCAGAGGAAGTGGTGGATAAGGGTTTGATTTCAACATTTGAGAGAAATTTGGATAAGTACATGGATAGGAGGGGTACAGGGGGCGAGGTTCAGGTGCAGGCAGCTGGGACTAAGTGGAATAATAGTTTGGTACGGACTGGACAGGACAAAGGACCTGATTCTGTGCTGTAGTGGCCGATGAGCCTAAAGGTTAATTATGACGGAACTGGAACTGACAGCTACGCAGCAAAAGGTCCTGAGACACTCATAGCAGCAGCATCAAACACAATTTGACACCAGGCCGTGAAAGGAGATTTTCGAACAGGTGACCAGCGTTTGGTCGATGGGAAGTTTCATAGGAGCATCACAGAGGTGGGGAGAGAGGCAGAAAGGTTTTGGGAAGGGATTCCAGAGCTTGAGACACAGACAGCTGAAGGCACAGTCATCAATAGCAGAGTGCTTAAAGTCATGGTTGAACAAGATGCTGGAATTGGAGGTGCAGAGATTGGGGGTGGGGTGATTTGTAGGTGTGGGAGAGGTTGCAGAAACAGACGGGATTGAAAGCAAGAGTCTTAAGATTGAAATGTTGTTTAACTAGGAGTTTAGGTTGTTTGGTGAGGACAGAAGAGATGGATGAAAGGTCTTGGTGCATGTTAGAACAAGGCAGCAGTGTTTTGGACGATTAAAAATTGTTAGTTGTTAAACAGGAGATTGGACAGGTGGTTTGACATTTTTTGGAAGGAGGTGCAGAGATAACAATGCAAGGTGGGAGTCTCAGAGTGTGGGAACATCTGGAGAATTAGAATCCAGAGCTGGAACAGGGGAAGACAAGATTTGGGATACTTGGCTGGGAAAGGCTAAGTGGGCTAGGTGGGATGAAGCCATGGAAGGATTTGTAAATAAGTGCATGAATTTTGATATCAATCCCCTGTATTGCCAAGTCAATGGAAGTCAATGGGAGTAACTAAGGAGTATGGCATAGAAGCATTTGCAGCTCCTCAGTATGGCCATTTGCAAGGGTGCTACCGGACCTCTTCCTTAAAGCTGTGGATCAAAGTGCTCCCCTCTACCTTTTGGAAGAGGTAATGTGAGTACATCTCATCCCACTTCATGGAATGGATTCTGAGTCGGAAGATGATCTTGGAGGGTTCTGAGACAAAGACTGAGGCCTGCTGGCTCTCCACTTCTCGGTGTTCCTCCCTAACATCCACACCCTTGACTGCAACAGGAGAAGATTCTGCAAGCATGTCAGAAGTTGACGCAAGTCCTGCTGACCCTGTCTTGGTTTCTGAATACCTTTTCATATGAAGGATCTCTTGATGATTTCAATGCATTTGTTCTATTATTCATCCAAATCAAACTGGCTTTATGCCAGGTAGATATATGCAGTTTAATTTGCGACATCCTTTCAATACTTTATACACAAAACATGCAGAAGAGGCTGTAGTCATTTCATTAGATGCGCAACATGCGTTTGACCAAGTGGAATGGCCATATATGATGTTTGCACTTAAGAAATTTGGATTTGGACCATCTTTCATTAAATGGATTGAGATAATTTATTCACACCCATCTGCTTCTATTATCACTAATCAGAATATTTCCTCCCCTTTTGCAATTCATCGTGGGACTCGTCAAGGCTGCCCCTTTCTCCATTTTTGTTTGCAGTTATCATTGAGCCACTGGCTGTTAGCATCCGACAGGACCCTTTGATAGCTCCTTTTGATATGCATGGACATAAACATCACCTTTCGTTATACGCTGATGATGTCAAGCCAGCGAGCACTGTGAGGGTCATGGTTTTTGACTTCTCCAATGCGTTCAACACCATCCGCCCTGCTCTGCTGGGGGAGAAGCTGACAGCGATGCAGGTGGATGCTTCCCTGGTGTCATGGATTCTTGATTACCTGACTGGCAGACCACAGTACGTGTGCTTGCAACACTGTGTGTCCGACAGAGTGATCAGCAGCACTGGGGCTCCACAGGGGACTGTCTTGTCTCCCTTTCTCTTCACCATTTACACCTCGGACTTCAACTACTGCACAGAGTCTTGTCATCTTCTGAAGTTTTCTGATGACTCTGCCATAGTTGGATGCATCAGCAAGGGAGATGAGGCTGAGTACAGGGCTATGGTAGGAAACTTTGTCACATGGTGTGAGCAGAATTATCTGCAGCTTAATGTGAAAAGGACTAAGGAGCTGGTGGTAGACCTGAGGAGAGTTAAGGTAATGGTGACCCCTGTATCCATCCAGGGGGTCAATGTGGACATGGTGGAGGATTACAAATACCTGGGGATACGAATTGACAATAAACTGGACTGGTCAAAGAACACTGAAGCTGTCTACAAGAAGGGTCAGAGCCATCTCTATATCCTGAGGAGACTGAGGTCCTTGAACATCTGCCGGATGATGCTGAGGATGTTCTACGAGTCTGTGGTGGCCAGTGCTATCATATTTGCTGTTGTGTGCTGGGGCAGCAGGCTGAGGGTAGCAGACACCAACAGAATCAACAAATTCATCCGTAAGGTCAGTGATGTTGTGGGGACGGAACTGGACTCTCTCACAGTGGTGTCTGAAAGGAGGATGCTGTCTAAGTTGCATGCCATCTTGGACAATGTCTCCCATCCACTACATAATGTACTGGGTTTTCAGAGGAGTACATTCAGCCAGAGACTCATTCCACTGAGATCCAACACAGAGCGTCATAGGAAGTCATTCCTGCCTGTGGCCATCAAACTTGACAACTTCTCCCTTGGAGGTTCAGACACCCTGAGCCAAAAGGCTGGTCCTGGACTTATTTCATAATTTACTGGCATAATTTACATATTACTATTTAACTATTTATGGTTTTTTTACTATTTATTATTTATGGTGCAACTGTAACGAAAACCATTTTCCCCCGGGATCAATAAAGTATGACTATGAGTATGAGTATATCTCCAGCCCACAAACATCAATACCCGCCCTTCTGACTCTAATTAATCATTTTGGTAGTTTCTCAGGTTTCTCTGTTAATTGGGATAAGCGTGAACTAATGCCAGTCACTGCAGTGGTTTAATACAGCATATTTACAGTCCATTCCCTTTAAAATAATTCATGATAATTTTTCCTATCTTGGTGTGACTAATACAAAAAACCCAGATGACCTTTTGCAAGTGAATTGGCGAAACAAAGGTGAGCAGGTTAAATGCAATATTGACTTTTGGAAAACCCTTCCGATTTCTTTGGTGGGGGGGGGTTAATGCAATCAAGGTAATTGTACTGCCACGATTTCTTCATCGTTTCCAGTCAATTCCATGTTTTATTCCTCTGTCATATTTTAAGCAATTGGATTCAATTATTATACCCTTCATTTGGAATTATAAAGCTATTAGAATTACTAAAAAACACTTGTCAAAGCCCAGGGAAGCAGGTGGTTTTGCCCTGCTGGACGTTAAAATGTATTACTGGGCTGCCCACCTATCCATGCTTGCATGGTGGAAAAAAGGCCCACCCTCTACCTCAGACTCGTGCCCAGCATGGTTACTCAGAGAGCGAGTGCTTTGTAAAAAGACTTCCTTACAAGCTCTCCTTATTTGCCCCACTGCAGTTAATAAGTCACATTTTAGTAACAGCTTCGTGGTTGGCAGCACTACAAGAATTTGGAAGCAGATTCAACTCCACGTTAAGGCCGCAAAAATTTATATTAACACTCTGATTTGTGACAATCATTCCTTTTTGCCTGGCCTGAATGATACTGTTTTTTTCTACCTGGAAACAGAGAGGCATCTGTAGTGTAGGTGACCTATATAGTAATGGAAGCTTTGCCTCATTTGCACAGTTACAAGCAGTTTATAATATCCCTGCATCTAGTTTTTTTTAGATATTTACAAATTCAGATTATGTTAGGAAATATATACCTAACTTCGAAGTTTTAGACAAACATGAGTCCCTGGAGGCAATAAATAAATTTGATCCTGTTACTCGTAGTGCGGTATCCTATCTTTGTCAGATTCTACAGAATGCAGCTCGGGTGAATACTGCAGGTCTTAAACAGGCATGGGTGGATGAACTGGGTATAGAACTGACAGAGGAGGTCTGGGATGAGTGTTTAAAGAGTATACATGATTGTTCGGTCAACGTCAGACACAGACTTATACAGTTTAAAACAATACATAAACTTCATTGTTCCAAAGTAAAGTTGCACAGTTTCTACCCTGAAGTTTCACCAGTTTGTAATAGATGTAAATCTGTGAGCAGTAACTTGTCACGTTCATTCTGGTCATGTTGTAAGCTTTATGCATACTGGAAAAGTATTTTTCACTCTTTCTCTGCGGCTTATGGGAAGCGACGGGAACCAGACCCGCTCATAGCCATCCTTGGAGCAACAAGCTCCCTATCTTCAGCCAATAGGTATGAAAAAAAGGCTGTATTGTTTGACAGGGTGATTGCTAAGAAGTTAATCCTGCAAATGCCGAAAATGGACTCTGTGCCTACGTACGATCTGTGGCTGAGAGAACTGGCAAATACTGTACATTTGGAGAGACTGAGACTATGTAATGAGGACAGAGGGGACATCTTTGAAAGGATATGGGGCCCTGTATTGGACTTTCTCACGGGGTGAGGACTGAGGTTTTTTGGTGCGGTGCACCTCTGCTGTGTATGTTTACTTTAGCCTTCATATTTTTCTCCCTTTTGCTGCTCGATATTTAATTAGATTTTGTTAAGGTCGTGGTTTTTGTAAATGTGCTTTTTTTTGTACAATAAAAAAAATTAAAAATAATATGAAAAAAAAGAATTTAAGAAATATGTTTTAGAACTTAAGGAAAATACTCAGATTTTATGGTTGAAGCCCAGGGTGCAGAACTGCAACAACAAATAGAAGTAGTCGACAAGAACAACTGTGAATTGGAAAGGAGATTGGAAAATGGAGGAAATTATTACAAGGATACAAAAAGAAAAGGAGTGTGTTGCAAAGCGAATTATCTACATTTGGATTATAACATGAAAACATGGAAGCAAATGAAGAAGAACTCCGAGGTCTCAGTAAACAACTGCAGGCTACGATCCAAGAAAAGGAAAACCTGAAAAAGCAGCAGACTTGGAAAAACAGCAATTTTAAAAGTATCACGTGCAATAGTTACTATTCTTTAACAAGACGATTTTAGTCTTACAAGTGATGCAGATGAAATCAATGTAATTGAGGTAATGCAACAACATGAAAGCATGTGAGAAAATTAGGGAGGGATAGCAGTTTGTGGCATTATCTAATGAGCACATTAAGCAGTCACCAGGAATTGCAACTACAGAGTGATGCTAATAGAGAACTGCAGGCTGAACTAGATTGTCTAAAGTAGAGAACTCCAGGACATATTTGGTTGGAACACCACGAGTCTAGCAGATGGCGGTAATGCACTGAAAAACTGGTTGCCAACCGCCATAAAACACAAAAGAAGAAGTAGTAGAGGTCCAACTGCTGGTGAGTCAGTATCCTGGCAAAAACTACACCACGAAGACAAAAGAACACTCCAGGCAACTCCGCGAAAAGGTTATTGAAAAGCACAGGTCAGCAGATGGATACAAGAATATTTCTCAGTCGCAGAATATCCCTTGGAGTACAGTTAAGTCAATCATCAAGAAATGGAAAGGATATGGCGCAGCTGTAAATCTGAAGGGAGTAGGCCGTTCTCGAAAACTGAGTGACCGTGCAAGAAGGGGAGTAGTGAGGGAGTACATGAAGAGACCTGTGACAACCCTGGAGAAGTTACAAGCTTCAGAGGCTGAGACGGGAAAGTCTGTGCATACAACGACTGTGCTTCAAAGTTGCAGTTTTATGGAAGAAGAAACGATGAATTATGAAAGGAATCTGGTGACTAACATCAAAGAAGACACTAAAAGCATTTTTAAGTATATAAAGGGCAAAAGAGAGTTAAGGGTAGCTATAGGACCAATAGAAAATGATGCTGGAGATATTGTAATGAGAGACGCAGAGATGGCAGAGTATTTTGCATCAGTCTTCACAGTGGAAGACATCTGCAGTATACCGGACACTCAAGTGTGTCAGGGAAGTGAAGTATGTGCAGTGAAAATTACGACTGAGAAGGTGTTCAGGAAGCTTAATGGTCTGAGGGTGGATAAATCTCCTGGACCTGATGGAATGCACCCTTGGTAGCTGGAGAGATTGCAGAGGCATTAGCAATGATCTTTCAAGAATCGATAGATTCTGGCATTGTACCGGATGACTGGAAAATTGCAAATGTTACTCTGCTATTTAAGAAGGGTCGGAGCAGCAGAAAGGAAACTACAGACCTGCTAGCCTGACATCAGTAGTTCGGAAGTTGTTGGAATCGATTGTTAGGGATGAGATTACGGAGTATCTGGAGGCACATGACAAGATAGGCCAGTGCCAGCATGGCTTCCTGAAAGGAAAATCCTGCCTGACAAATCTACCGCAAGATTTTGAGGAGATTACAAGCAGGGTAGACAAAGGAGATGCAGTAGACGTGGTGTATTTGGATTTCAAAAGGCCTTTGACAAAGTGCCCACAAGAGGCTGCTTAGCAAAATAAGCACCCATGGAATTACAGGGACGTTACTAGCATGGGTGGATCATTGGCTGATCGGCATAAAACAGAGTGGGAATAAAGGGATCCAATTCTGGCTGCCGCTTACCAGTGGAGTTCCACAGGGGTCGGTGTTGGGACTGCTGCTTTCTACGATGTATGTCAATAATTTGGACCATGGGATTAATGGATTTGTGGTTAATTTTGCCGATGATACCAAGATTGGTGAAGGAAATAGAGAGCCTGCAGAGAGACTTAGATAGTTCAGGAGAATGGGCAAAGAAATGGCAAGTGAAATACAATGTTGGAAAGTGTATGGTCGTGCACTTGGGTGGAAGAAATAAACAGGCAGACTATTACTTAGATAGGGAGATAATTCAAGATGCAGAGATGCAAAGGGTCTTGGGAGTCCTTGAGCAGGATACCCTAAAGGTTAACCTCCAGGTTGAGTTGGTGGTGAAGGCAACGAATGCAATGTTGGTATTCATTTCTGGAGGTATAGAATATAAGAGCAGGGATGTGATGTTGAGGCTGTATAAGGCACTCGTGTGACCACACTTGGAGTATTGTGTGCAGCTTTGGGCTTCTTATTTTAGAAAGAATATACTGACATTGGAGAGGGTTGAGAGAAGATTCATGAGAATGATTCCAGGAATGAAAGGGTTACCATAAGAGGAACGTCTGGCAGCTCTTGGGCTGTATTCCCTGCAGTTCAGGAGAATGAGGGAAGGGGGATCTCATAGAAACATTCCAAATGTTAAGAGGCCTGAACAGATTAGATATGATAAAGTTATTTCCCACGGTCAGGGAGTCTAGGACAAGAGGGCACGAATTCAAGATTGAAGGACATCCATTTAGAACAGAGATGCAGAGAAATTTCTTTAGTCAGACGGTGGTAAATTTGTGGAATTTGTTGCCATGAGCGGCTGTGGAGGCCAAATCATTGGGTGTATTTAAGGCAGAGATCGATGGGTCCTTGATTAGCAAGGGTATGGGGAAGAGGCAAGGGGAATGGGAATGACCGGAAGAATTGGATGGCAGAGCAGACTCGATGGGTTGATGGGCCTACTTCTGCTCCTCCACCTTATGGTCTTATGATTAAGGGGAGGTTTCTCTGGTGAGGAGCACTAAGGTTGGGCTTGAGGCTTTTGTTAGGAAGAGATGAAGAGAGAAGACGCCAGAGAGAAGAGGTGAAGGGCCTGTTCCCCTGCTGTACTTGTCTCTCCACGTTGACTAAATCTTCAGTGACTAACTCTGATTTGTGTGCAAGACTTTGCTCTCTGAAACCAGGTGAACAGCACAGAAAGCTACCTCAAAAAGAAATTTAACAGAAGGAAAAAATGACAAGGAAATGAAACGCATGACATGCTTTTTACGTGTTTCTGCTCTGCAAAAGTCTCAAGGAGGTAAATCCTGCACCTCTCTGGTGTGCAACACAAGGCAGCGTTTACC
The DNA here is from genome assembly GCF_030028105.1 of Mobula birostris. NCBI lineage: Eukaryota > Metazoa > Chordata > Chondrichthyes > Myliobatiformes > Myliobatidae > Mobula > Mobula birostris. The sequence goes on from NC_092379.1 coordinate 37,174,703, forward strand.
TTAATCCACACACATAAAAGTTGCTGGTGAACGCAGCACCTGCAGAATTCCTGTTGTTTGCATTTACCTTAATCCACTTTATTAGGGAAACCAGTCAAAACAACGATGTAATGTACAAATTAGGAGAAAGATGTCCACTGGTAACAGGTTAAACGTGCCTAACACAATCTCTAAAATCATTCAGAAAGCTAACAGACATTAAATTACGTGATTTGCAATATTGAAATGGCATCCCAAATGTGACTAGACCACTGGAATGATACAATATTGTGTAGTTCTGGTCGGGAGGAGAAGCTCAGCTATTGAAAAATCTACTTTAACTAATACGTACAGAAGCAATGGCTGCCTAACCAAACCATCAGGTAATCACAGCATCCACTGGCACTGCTGTTCAAGTCACTGGAATAATGAGGTCGGCATTGAAAGTCATTTCAATAACTGTCTAACGGGCACTCTTTCTTTTAATGTTAAAAATGATTTAAAGGGAAATGAAGGTAGGTCAAAACTTATAGCACATCATTCAGCAACCTGGGGACAATACAGTGCAAACATCCTTCCCCACATGAGGCCCCATTAAATGTGGGCCCCACCTTAGGACCCACCAATGTGGACTCCACCCCTTCACCAGGCCCCATCAAATGCAAAACCCTCTCCTACATCAGGGTCAGGACCCATCAATGTGGACCACTTACCCAAGGCAAACCCATCCAACGTGGACCCCTCACTGGGCCCCTCCTCTGCCACCCCATCCGAGAACAGTTTCAGATTGGACAACATCTTCAGTTTTAATTTGAGCATTTGCCACTGGATGCTGGGAAGGGGAGGAAGGGGAGGAAGGGGAGGAAGGGGAGGAAGGGGAGGAAGGGGAGGAAGGGGAGGAAGGGGAGGAAGGGGAGGAGGAGGAGGAAGGGGAGGAGGAGGAGGAGGAGGAAGGGGAGGAGGAGGAGGAGGAGGAGGAAGGGGGGAGGAGGAGGAGGAAGGGGGGAGGAGGAGGAAGGGGGGGAGGAGGAGGAGGAAGGGGGGAGGAGGAAGGGGGGAGGAGGAGGAGGAAGGGGGGAGGAGGAGGAAGGGGGAGGAGGAGGAAGGGGGAGGAGGAGGAAGGGGTAGGAGGAGGAAGGGGGGAGGAGGAGGAAGGGGGAGGAGGAGGAAGCGGGGAGGAGGAGGAAGGGGGGGAGGAGGAGGAGGAAGGGGGGGAGGAGGAGGAGGAAGGGGGGAGGAGGAGGAGGAAGGGGGGAGGAGGAGGAGGAAGGGGGGGAGGAGGAGGAGGAAGGGGGGAGGAGGAGGAAGGGGGGAGGAGGAGGAAGGGGGGAGGAGGAGGAAGGGGGGGAGGAGGAGGAAGGGGGGAGGAGGAGGAAGGGGGGAGGAGGAGGAGGAAGGGGGGGAGGAGGAGGAGGAAGGGGGGGAGGAGGAGGAGGAAGGGGGGGAGGAGGAGGAGGAGGAGATGATGATGATGATGGATACAAGTGACTGTCAAGAGAGCAGCAAAGCTAATAACCTCACATTGGGGTTCGGGTTCGGGTTCTAGTATGTCTTTTAAGTTTCTACCCCTTTTGAAGGCTGAGACTATGGTGTATTGTCCCAGTGTCCCTACCTTCCACTTTTAGTTCTTCAAAGTGTGTTTTAACTGTCTGTGAATATTCACTGCCATCCCACTGTATCTCGTTATCAAGGGTAGTTTCCGTGTTGTGTTGTCCTGTGTTGGGGATTTGTGATACTTTTTAAAAAGTCAGATTTGATGTGTCTGAGTCTCTGTCTGCTGCAGCCCCTGTGTCTAAGTGCAGAGAAGAGGATAGTAGTGGTTTGGTGGAAGTCCTCTGCCCTGGTGCAAATGCAGTGAAACCGGGTCAGTTGTCCCTTGACAATGCCTCTGAAGGTGTGTTTGGGATGGTGGCTCCCTGTGTGTAGGAGGGTGTGTGTGTCTGTGGTTTTAAAGAATACTTTGGTGGCTAGTTTCTGGCTGCCATTTTCTGGTGCTAGTTTAAATACCGTAGTGTCCAGGAAGTCAACTTTCTCCCTATTTATTGCGGCCTTAACCTTAATCGATGGATGATGAGTGTTTAGGATTTGAATGAATTCCTCTAATTTTACCTCCGAGTGTGTCCACACTCCCCAGATGTCATCCAGGTATCTATAAAGACACATGGGTATCTTGGGGCACTTTGGATAAACTGTTTCCTCCCATTTTGCCATGTATATTTTGGCATAGGCTGGAGCAAACTTCTTTCCCATCGCTGTGCCCTTGACTTGTAAGTAGAATTCATTATTGAATTCAAAGTCATTTTTAGTTAGGCTGAGGTGAAGGAGTTCTATCAAGGCCTCGTCTGGTCTCTCTAGCTGAGGGTTCTCCCGAAGGATATCGCTCACTGCCGGTATACCCCTGTCCGTTTCTATATTGGTGTACAGGCTTTCCATGTCCATGGTGAAGAGTACGGCCTCAGGGGACACTGACATGGAATTGACTATCCGGACAAAGTGGTACGTGTCCTTGATGTAGCTGGAGTGTTTCTGCGATAGTGGGTTAAGGAAGGCATCAATGTATTCTGCTATCCTGTATGACTCACTGCTGCAGTCCGACACGATGGGCCTGCCGGGTGGTATTTCTCCCGGAACAGTCCATGAGTCTGGGTTCCTGTGTATTTTGGGGAGGATATGGAACTTTCTTGCTCGTGGCTGTATCCCTGTCAGGTACTCCACCTGCTTCTTCCCCAGGTATCTAGTCCTTTCTAGTTCTCGCAGAATGTTCCTAATTTCTGTGTGTGTTTCCCAGTATATGGGTTCCTTTAGTTTAGTGCAGTGTTCGGTGTTGTTTAATTCTCTGTGTGCCTCAAATAGATATTGCTGTTTGTCCATGATAACTATGCTGCTCCCTTTATCTGCTGGTTTGATAACAATATCCATATTTTCCTTCAGCTCTTTCAGGGCTGTTCTCTCCTTCCTAGTTAAATTGGCCTTATCCTGTACTTCTCCCTCCCTCTCCATTATCTCATCCAGTGTGCTCTCGAATTGTAGGACCGCTTCTGACCTGTACCTCCTCTTGGGGATCCAGTCTGAGCGAGGGGTGAAATGGGTCTTTCTACCTTCTGCCTCCGCAACAAAGTGGACGAGTACCAATCTCCTATCGAACTTATCCATGTCCTCCTCAATCTGCTCCTTATGGAGTTTTGCAGTTGGTACAAAAGTGAGGCCCCTGTTCAGAACTTTTTGCTGGGTTTCTGTAGGGATGAACGTACGGGAGAGGTTCACGATGGTCTCTCCCAGTCGTGGACCCTGCCTCTCTCGGCTTTGTCTCCACTCTAGTTTAAAGACTGCATCCACCTCTTGACTATGGTCAGGGCTGTGTTCTCTGTCCAATCGATGTGGTCTCTGTCTACCTTAAACTGCCTCGCCAGGACTGCAGGGATATAATTCTTAGTTCTAATAACCTCATTTAGTTGGCCCAGGGTTGCTTGTTCTGCCTCTGTCAAACAGTGGCTAAAGTTCAGTTCTGGCACCCAGATACTGGCATTGGGAAATTTAATATGGGCCATTCTTAATAGTTGCTGAAGCTGTTTAGTCGCTGTTGCTGGTTGATGTGATCTGTTGTTTATTCCAAAGGAAAGGATAACCTTCTTAGTTTCCAGTTGTGGCTTTAACTTTGTCAGGATAGCAGTGGCATGGGTGAATTTGGCTCCCGGAAAGCTGTCCAATTGAACATCCTTATTAGGGCATCTTTTGATCCTGGAAATGTTAGAGTCCCCTATAATTAGTATAGGTTTAAGGGGCCTTAGTTCCCAAGTTACATTTTTCTGTTTAGAGTGAGGATGCCTCCTTACTTGGCCCTCCTGGTTGTTGCAAATAGGGGTTACCTGTCCTCTTGTTTGTCCCACGTCCTCCGACTCTCGGGCTGTGTGGTTCCCTGGGGTGGAAGACTTGCTCGGTCCTCGTGTACTGGCTCCCCTTGTCTGTCTGCCCATCCGCACTGGTGTGGGGTGGGGTGCTGATTCCCTGGAGTCTTGGGTCGGGGAGGCCGTGGGGGTGGCGGGCTGGGGCTCCCCTGCTCCTAGGTTGGATTGCGTCTTCTCCGAGGGGCTCATGGCTGGGGAGGGGCTCACCTGGCGTCTTCTCTGTTCCTGTGACTGGGGCAGTGGGGCCGCATCGGCGTCGAGTTAGTTAACTAGCTCCAGCGCCCTCCCGTGGACGATACCGGAACTCCTACTGCAGGCGTCGGCGCCGAGAGGGCTGACCAGCTCCAGCGCCCTCCAGTGGACGATAACGGAACTCCCACTGCAGGCGTCGGCGCCGAGAGGGCTGACCAGCTCCAGCGCCCTCCCGTGGACGATACCGGAACTCCCACTGCAGGCGTCGGCGCCGAGAGGGCTGACCAGCTCCAGCGCCCTCCTGTGGACGATACCGGAACTCCCACTGCAGGCGTCGGCGCCGGGAGGGCTGACCAGCTCCAGCGCCCTCCTGTGGACGGTGCCGGAACTCCCACTACACGCGTCGTTCTCAGGACCTGTTGGCCTGAGACAGTCCCGCAGCGCAATTACCGGCCACAACTTCGTTTTACTCGGCGCCGACGGACGGGGTGCAGCGTGGGCGGTCTTTTTCCGGGGCTCGGGTGTGATACGAGTCCGGTCACGGCTGACCCAGAAGCCGTCCCTGAAGGTTCCCCTCTCCCCCTTGAAATGCGGTTTCCATTGTCCGTGAGACAACCTAATGCACTACTGAATGCTACATACTTTTCAAAGACTTGTGAACGTCAGAAGCAATATAGCAATGCAAAGGGCCTTAAGAATAAGTTGAGGGTGATATGAAGGATCTTCCAGCAATGGAACAGAAACAAAAAGAATAAAGCTAGATCAAGTCCTTTGAATAACCATATACTTAATTTCTTCAACAATTTTCCAAATTAAACAATGAATATTGTGGATAGCAAATTGATTTTGGAGTAGTATATACATAGAACTTTCTTATTTCCCTAATCAAAGACTGGCAGGACAGTCAAGGTAAGAAGGTATAACAATAATCTTACCTCTAGTTTTTTAATGAGTCTGGCCTCCTGTGCCTTCAATCTCTCCTTCTGATACTTTTCATGCACTTCCTTCAAATTGTCTACAATAGATCTCTTGTCAGATGCTGTCTCTGTTAGGGATGCAATCAAATCAAAGTTATAATAGGTAGTAGCTTCCAATTCAACCAATTCTTTATCATTCAAAATATACACCTCAGCAGGGAGAAATCAACTAACAATTTTATTTAGTTTCTATTCATTTATCGCTACCTGAAGCTTAAGTTTCCAATTAAAATCCATCTGATTCAATGCAGTAATATCTGCCAGAATTAAATGGAAACTCTCACATACCATTTTGTTTTGTTTATCACACATGTACTGAGACCCCAGTCTTAGAACACATACCGACTAACACATGTAGGGTTCTTGGTAATGTTAACTGCTAAGGCTAATGAAATGGCGTCTCTGTAATGCTAACTGCTGATGTAATAGTTTCTCTGTAGCTGCAATATTTGGGTTTTAACTACACATTATGTTGAAATTCTATAAGACAGTAGTAAGACACATTATTCTATCTTGTTTGTCTGGGAACCGAGCTTTTGCAGTTTTTCGGTCGAGGCGAGTGAGGAGGTGGAACGAGTGCGGGAAGTGCTCGGTGATCACTGGACGGAGTCTACGGGAATTCGAGGGTCTGGAGGTTGGCAACGTTTCGGCGGAGGTCATTGAGGAGGAACACCGGAGGTGTGAGCTCCAACGATTTTTGTGCACAAACTGTTAACTTTAACAAGAGTGGCGTCTTTGTCTTTTATATTTGGTTTCTCTACTAACCACACAACAAAATAAGAGATATAAAGTGTAATCATTTAATAGCTGGATAGAATTGGGGACCACGTGAAGTGATGGAGAGATTACAGACCAGATAATGTTCTAAGTGTCGGTTGCCAGAAAACCATTGGCAAGAACTCGAGGAAGAACACTTCCTACTTCTTTTTAAAATTAGGATAACATTATTTGTTACATTGCTAAAACAAGACAGGCTTCCGAATACCATTGCATCTCTATTGGTAGAGTAATCCTTCAATACCGTACCATGTGAATAGCCTGGATTGTGGGACTCCAGGTCGGTCTTACAAGAGATATAGTTAAGCCTGGAAAATTGTAGCTATGGAGGAAAGATTGGATAAGTTTGGGTTGTTTTCTAGTCTTGAGATGTATAAAATTGGGAGGATTAAATGGCAGAAATGAGAAGGACTTATTTCCCGAACGGGGAATAAAAAAAAAACTGAGGAGCATAGTAACTGCTGGTAGTATTAAAAGTATTTTCACTCAGAGGATTGTAGAGGGATCTGAAATACTTCCAAGGCATGAATTCCACGCATATTTAAAAAGTAGATGAATATCTAAAGAGCTGTGATCAACTGGGCTACAGAGCCTGAGGTAGGACGTGGAATTAGAATGGGTAGCTCTTTTCTCGACCATCCCAGATACAGTTTTTATGGTTCTATGAGCTTGGCTTAGAAAATAGGCAGGTAAGTTTTATTTTTCGAAACACAATTTAGTTGTTCAATTAATTTTTAAAAGTGTTTATACTTGTAAACTTTCAACTTAAAAAACTTTCTTTTATCAAGTTTTTTTGGAATGTGTCATCTCAGGTGTTTACAGAGAGAACATTTTGAGATGCAGATGTACCCTTTTTAACAATGCAACTCAATGACACATTAGATCCTTCACCCTTTCCAGCTCTTTGCAGATTCAGTCCTGAAAACAAAAAGCAGAAAACTAATTTTGAGCCTAAGAGCTTGGCAGATAAATATCATATTGTCTTTGGAATTTTGCAGTGACAAAGGATCGCAGATCGACATTGTAGACTGCTTTTCTTTTCACAAATTCTGCCTGATTCCGTGCACGTTACAGCAAGCTACTCACAACATTTCTGAGCCAAATCCCACAGTCTCAGAAGCACAGCAAATTTTACAGTTTATCATTAAACTGCAGAATAGAATGAATTATGTCACTGGATGGAACAGTCAGCTATTGAAAGAAAACCTGCTAGAAATTTAGGTAAACTTTTTGAAAACAGAAATCAAAATATCACAGATGCTGGAAATGTAAAGAGAATGACAGAAATATTCAGCAGGTGAAGCAGTGTCTAAAGAGAGAGAAACAGAATTGCTGAAATAATATTTCAAAAGTCACTGTCATTGTTTCATGCTCCACCTCCTCAGTAGAAAATACTGTACTACTCTTTAAAGAAGTCTGCTAAATAAATGAACAACAGTCACGTGCAACCTAATTTTAAAATAAGTACTTTCAATAGGGGAGAAGGCATCCCATTATGTTTAACTTATAAAACAGTGACACTACCAATATTCTGAGAAGTCCTTTTCCAACTAAGGCTGTATTGCCCAGTGACATTACCTTTGTAGAGAAAGTGGTTCAGCCTTGGGCTTCTCAGCAGCAATGGAGGAAGGGGTTTTGATTTGTGGTTTGGTGGAACTGGACACTTTGCTTAGTTTTGCTTGAGTCCTTTTAATCGATTCATCACAGGACTGGTAATACAAGAGAAAGAAAACGGTGAAATGTTCAAAGGTTCATTTTATTGTCAAAGTATGCACGTACAACTCTGATATTTGTCTTCTCCAGATAGTCCTGAAATACAGAAAGACCATGAGAGTTGATGAAAGACACCAACTCTCCCCCACCATCAGTATGAAAAAGAAAAGAAACAATAACAATCCCTGACTCCCTGACTCACAGAGAAAAACAGCGACAATAACAATCTGCAATCCCCTGACTCACAGAGAAAAACAGCGACAATAACAATCCCTGACCTGCTCACTTGCAGAAAAAGCAGAGACAATGGCATTAAATCCACACTGCTCCCCCACAGGAAAAAAAATTACAATAACAATCCCCGACCCCCTCACCTGCAAAACAGACCAGTGACAGTAACATTAAAACCCCCAACCCCCACCTTACACACAAAATATTTACAGCTCACCCACCCACCAACCAGCCACAATTAACAAAACACCAAAAACCTGAAGGAAACCAATATGAAGTACAGTCCAAAATTCACATATGTCTCAGAATATTGGAAACAGCTTTCCATCGGCATACGAAGGCAGTGGCTGCAAACTCAACAAATCAGCAAAAGGATTTTCAACTTAATAAATCCAATTTTAGTTGGTCAATTAATCAAGGCTGACAACTGAAAATATTCAGAGGATGGCAAATCAATTTGGCTAAATGCTGTAAAAAATAAATTGTAAAGACTGCAACAATCCAGATTTCTCCAAACTTTCAGAAAGCGTTGCCTCCTGCTGCTTTAACATAGCAGATACAAAGCAGGAGAATAGCAGCAATTGAGGAGAGACAACCGAACACACTATTGAATGCTGCATACATTTCAAAGACCTTTGGAAGTCAGAAGCAATATAGCAATGAGTTGAGGGTGATATAAAGGATTTTCCAACAATGAAACAGAAACAAGAAGAATAAAGGTAGATCAAGTCCTTTGAATAATCATATACTTAATTTCCTCAAACACCAGGAAATCTGCACATGCTGGAATTTCAAGCAACACACATAAACGTTCACCAGCAAACTTTATATGTTACTTAATTTCCTCAACAATTTTCCAAGTTAAACAATGAATATTGTGGAGAGCAAATTGATTTTGGAGTAGTATATACATACAACTTTCTTATTGCCCTCATCAAAGACTGGCAGGGCAGTCAAGGTAAGAAGGTACGACGATAATCTTACCCTTAGCTCTTTAATGAGACTGGCCTCCTCTGCCTTCAATCTCTCCTTCCGAAGCTTCTGCTCTTTCTTCAATTTGTTTACAACAGATTTATGTTTCCTCAGATCATCTTTCAGTGCATGAATCCTGCCCTCAATATCACTCTGCTCAGATACTTTCTCTGTTAGGGATGCAATGAAATCAATGTTATAATAGGTAGTAGCTTCCAATTCAACCAATTATTTATCACTCAAAATACATATCTCAGCAGGGTGAAATCAACTAACAATTTTACTTAGTTTCTATTCATTTATTGCTACTTGAAGCTTAAATTTCCAATTAATATCCACCTGCTTCAATGCAGTAATAGCTGCAAGAATTAAATGGAAACTCTCACATACCATTTTGTTTTGTTTATCACACATGTCCTGAGATCTCCAGTGGCAGGAAATGCATTTTGATTTTGACATTGTCCTCCTGGTACCATTCTCCTGTAAATATAATCAAAAGCTGTCACTGTACAGTGCAATCAGATCCATAACTCACTAAATGCACTCTTAAAGCTCAGAGTACTACTAACACACAGCTGAGCAAAGCAATAGACTCTTAAATGTCTTCTTAATTGGCCCAGTAAGCCGACAGATGAAGGGCAAACAGGGAAGGAAAGAAATACTGATATCCCCCAAAATACCAATTACGCACATAAAGCCCCAACCTCGTCGGACACTGACCGGCCAGAGTCACGGCCTCGTTGGAGACGTGGCTCACACTCTCAACAGCAAATACAGTTGTGGACTCATTGAGATCATAAGCAGGGAAACATCAGGAAACAATTTAAATATAAAATCAGATTTTAAAAAAATGGAAGCTAATGGTGAGCATTGCATCAATAGGCAGAGAAACACTTGCTGCAAAATAGATTACATGCAACATTTCACTAACCAAAGTTAGAACTCACTGACCACTGCTTTTAAACCTTTTCCTTTGTGTGGTACAAATCTTGCCAGTGTAGTTTTCACGTTGATTTCCAGAGTTCAATTTGATTTGGGCTATTTAATCCCACACCCTGTCAAATACAGCCTCATTAAAGGCAGTCACTCAAATCACCTGTAAATACTGCACTAACTCTGACCATGGAAAGTCAAAATGGGCATGGGGGAACAGATTACTGAAGAGCAAATGTCCCTTAAGAGCACAGTTGGTGACACCTCCCATTACTTTTATGATTGGACAGTAATTAGCCAGATCGGATATACTCTGTTTTTGGTGGATAGAATGTAACTAGGGACATGTAGTTGCCACTGACAGACCTGTACTGGATACGCTTGGCATGCTAGGCATTTAGTTCTGAAGTGCAACTTTAAGCACGGCACATCGGAGGTTACCCATTTTCATTATTATTGCTGTTCCTGCTACTTGCTCATTCTTTGATTTGGCTGAAAACTACCATTATAACAGTGAGGACTTTGGGAGGAAGCACAGATGCATCATTCACTCAGTTCTTCCAGTTGAATATAGTTTCACAAAGTTCATTCCAGGCTCTGGTTTAATTGAAGGTGGGGATCTTTACTGGAAAAGTGTCCTCATGTTAGCTAACCTATCACCATCACGACTGTGTGATCCAGGGTGGCAGAACTTTGATCAGATCCATTGGTTGGGGAACTGCTGAACTCTTCATTGAAGATGAGAAAATCTGCAGATGTAGGAAATCCAAAGTAATACCCAGAAAATGCTGAAGGAACTCAGCAGGCCAAGCAACAGCTACGGAAAAGAGTTAACAGTCGTGGAACAGTCCATGTTTCGAACCTAAACAGGCATCACTCCACAACTCTTCCTACGCTACAAAGATAACTGCATTGGTCCTGCTTCCAGCACCCATGCTGAGCTCATCAATTTCCTCAACTTTCTCCAATTTCCACACTGCCCTCAACTGGCCCATTTCTGACACCTCTCTCCCCTTTCTCGATCTCTGTCTCCATCTTTGGAGACAGTTTATCTACTGATACTCTTTACAAACCCACTGACTCTCACAGCTCTCTGGAAAAGTCATCTTCCCACCCTATCACTTGCAAAATTGCCATTCTCTAGCCTCAGTCCTCCATCTCCACTGCATCTGCTCCCAGAATGAAGCTTTTCATTCCAGAACAACTGAGATATCCTCCTTCTTCAAAAAAAAGGGTTTCCTTTCCTCCACTATCAACACAGCCCTCAACCACATTGCACAAATCACCCTCAACCCTTCCACCTGCTGCCACACGAGGGATAGGGTTTCTCTTGTCCTCACCTATCACCACACAAGCCTCTGCATCCCGCACGTAACTCTCTGCAACTTCTGCTATCTCCAAAGGGAGCCCACCACCAAGCACATCTTTCCGTAGGAATCACTCCCTACACGACTCCCTTGTCCACTCATCCCTCCCCACTGATCTCCCTCCTGGCGCTTATCCTTGCAAGCGGAACAAGGGCCACACCTGCCCCTACACCTCCTTCCTCACTACCATTCAGGGCCTCAAACAGCCCTTCCATGCCAGGAGACACTTCACCCGTGAGTCTGTTGGGATCACCTATTGTATCTGGTGCAAAATGCCAGGTTGTACAGCTGGATCAAAGGCTCGTCTCCACTAGGAAAGTTACAGGCACAGATTGCAGTGTCATTGCCCAGAACAAGAGTCTATTAGTAAAGTAATTGATAGTTGTTTCTGCTGCCAGAAAGTTGTCACGGTGCTTCACCAACAACATCTTAAACCGGATGGAAAAGACAAGAATGAGAATTCCCAACCAACCTTTAACTTTGTTGGCCCCAGCTGCTCGCACTTCAGCCTCCCAATCTTTCAACAGGTTTTGGAAAGCAGGAACCAGATCATTTTCCGCAATTTCAGGACCTACGGTTTTCTGAAGCTTTAAAGGCAAGAGAAAGTAAATGAGTAACAAAGATAGAGCGGGTTTCAATAGCAGCAATCTGTGCATTAACACGTGAACAGAGGAATCACAAAGACAACACCATCTTTCTTTTCCACACTCGTCTCGCTGCTGCCATCAGGTAGAAGGTGCAGGAGCCTCAGGACCCTTACCACCAGGTTCAAGAACAGTTACTACCTCTCAATCATCAGGTAGAAGGTGCAGGAGCCTCAGGACCCACACCTCCAGGCTCGAGAACAGCTATTACCCCTCAACCATCAGGTAGAAGCTGCAGGAGCCTCAGGACCCACACCACCAGGTTCAAGAACAGTTACTAACCCTCAACCATCAGGTTCTTGAACAACAGGGGATAAGTACACTCATTCGATTGAGATGTTCCCACAACCAATGATCTTACTTTAATTACTCTTTATCTTGTTATTTCATACTCTTGTTATTTATTGCTATTTATTTATATTTGCATTTGTACTTTATCTTTTATTGATCCTGTTCAGTTACTATTCTATAGAAATTGCTGAGTATGCCCACAGGAAAATGAATCTCAGGGTTGTGTGTGGTAACCTCACTGTTACGAAAGACCTAGATTAGTACCCTGTTTTCGCTTTCAGAAGGCGTTTTCACTGTTACGAAAAAAAAATCAGCGGGCGATAAAAGGCAGCAGTCGATAAAAGGCAGCACACGATCTGAGTAGCTGCTCTCCCCCGGATTCGGAATGGCATTGCTTAAACACGAGCCTGTGAGCAGCCATTTGCAAGATGAGTTCTAAGGTATCGGAAAAGCCTGAAAGAGCTCGTAAGGGTGTTACACTTAGTGTAAAACTAGACATAATTAAGCGTTTCGATGGTGGTGAACGAAGTAAGAACAACGTGAGTTTGGCTTGTGGAAGCTGACGGACATGATGTTGAAGAGGTTTTGGCATCCCATGACCAAGAACTGACAGATGAAGACCTGATGCAATTGGAAGAGAAAAGGATAACAATGGAAACCGAATGAGTAATGATAAAGTACGACTTTAATTTTGAAAGGGTACGTCGGTTTAGGAGATATTTGCAGGATGGTTTGAGTCCTTACAAAGAACTGTGTGATAGAAAAGTGCGCAGGGCTCAGCAGTCAAGCAAGCCTTCCACATCAGCCACAGCAGACGACGAACCTCGACCTTCGACACCGAGGCGGGCAGAGGTAGAAGATGAGCTGCCCGCTCTAATGGAAACAGACGATGATGAGATGACACCCCAGTGTCCCACCACCCCAACCCCCAGGCCACGGACAGATATCGATTTGTGGAGAATGCAACAGTAGCCGGGAGGCACACAGCACATCTTTAAGAAAGAAGCCGAAATAAACAAGCTAATTAATTAGGTGCCAGCAACACGTAATTGCCGGCCCAGATCAGAGATGACACAATCGGAAATCGGCACTGATCTGGGCCAACAGTTACATGTCGGGCGGCACCTAATTAATTAGCTTGTTTATTTCGGCTTTTTTCTTAAAGATGTGCTGTGTGCCTCCCGGCTACTGCTGCATTCCTGCCTGCTTCGCAGCAATGTATCGCTCTGCAGATTGGAGGGTGGGGGCCACTGCACCATCCAAACTCTGACTCAACCTAACACACCATCATCAGTGTGCTCGGCGCTGCCTTCCCGATTCTGGTAAGTAATACTACACTGTACATACATTATTTCTCCTTTGTATCGGCTGTGTATTTTTATGCGTTATTTGGTATGATTTGGCAGCTTCATAGCTTAAAGGTTAGTGGAGAGAGTGTTTTTGCCAACAGCACTTGCGTGAGATTTCCTGCCGATGGCGCTTGCGTGAGATTTTTGCTACGGAGAACACTGCCGGCAATGATTGTGGAAAGGTATTTCTACTTTATATAGGCTGTGTGTTTATCATATCATTCCTGTTTTTACTATATGTTACTGTTATTTTAGGTTTTATGTGTTATTTGGCATAATTTGGTGGCTATTTTTGGGTTAGCAAACGCTCACAAAATTTTCCCAAATAAATAAATGGTAATTGTTTCTTCGCTTTACTACATTTCGGCTTACGAACCGTTTCATAGGAACGTTCTACCTTCGAATGGCGGGGGAAACCTGTATGTACTCTGAAAATAGCAACTTCAAAATTGAAAATCTGAACTGTACTTTAGCTACGGACTTCACTGCAAGATTAGTTTATATGTGGCCTTGAGCATAGAAAGTGCCTTTTGTTATGGTTTGTCATTAGCAATGATAGCAGAACATTATAAATACAATAAACTCCGTACCAGTATAATGCAATTGTTTTCCAATAATGGGTTGGTGCCAATTTCACAAGTGCTCTGGCAACCCTTATCTTGTTCTGGCATATTCCCCCTTCCTTTCCAGTCCTGATGAAAGGTCTTGGCCCAAAATGTGACTGTTTATTCACTTCAATAGATGCTGTCTGACCTGCTGAGTTCCTCCTGCATTTTGTGTGAACCCTTTCCCATGAACTTTCCTTCAACTATCACTTTCTAGAATATTCCCCTTCTCCTCTTCCCACCCCCCACTGACGTTCTTGTTCTGGCATCTTCCCCCTTCCTTTCCAGTCCTGATGAAGGGTCTCGGCCCAAAACGTCGACTGTTTATTCACTTCCTTAGATGCAGCCTGACCTGCTGAGTTCCTGCAGCATTTTTGTGTGTTACCTTACATAGAGCTTATTTTTGAACACGGGTTAGTTATCTTATAAAGACAAACAATATAAAGTCTTTGCCTGTTCCAAGGGTAACAATCCTAAGCTGACAAAATGGCTGTGTTTTCTGTGTCCTTTTGAACACCGGTCCATCTGTAATTTGCTTTAATTTTCGATTAGGTTTACAGTTTTGAATTATGTAATTTTATCATGGGTGGCGGGGTGGAAATACATCTCTACCAAGAGAGGTGTAAGGCGTTCCTTCCCTCCGCTAGCCTGCAGGTCACCCTTGGGCAAGGTGTAGCACCTGCTTAGCCAACCCCACCCCCCCACCTGCAATCAGGGTCACGTGAAGCCATGGGGTAAGAGGAAAGAAACCCAGAGAAATGTTGCCGTTGTGTTCAGATGTTTATCAATGATTGGATACCTCATGCTCTGGTAAAGAAATAAATGAGAGGGGAGAAAAAGGGAATGGTTAGATAAATGATGTCCATTTAGAAGTAGTATTCTTTAGTGTTACCCAGGTAAAACATAGTCACAGTCATAGTCATACTTAATTGATCCCAGGGGAAATTGGTTTTCATTACAGTTGCACCATAAATAATAAATAGTAATAGAACCATAAATAGTTAAATAGTAATATGTAAATTATGCCAGTAAATTATGAAATAAGTCCAGGACAAGCCTACTGGTTCAGGGTGTCTGACCCAAGGGAGGAGTTGTAAAGTTTGATGGCCACAGGCAGGAATGACTTCCTATGATGTTCTGTGCTGCATCTTGGTGGAATGAGTTTCTGGCTGAATGTACTCCTGTGCCCACCCAGTACATTATGTAGTGGATGGCAGACATTGACCAAGATGGCATGCAACTTAGACAGCATCCTCTTTTCAGACACCACCGTGAGAGAGTCCAGTTCCATTCCCACAACACCACTGGCCTTACGAATGAGTTTGTTGATTCTGTTGGTGTCTACAGCTGTAATGATCTATCCTTGATAATATATCCACAGATAAACCAGCTGCTTCAGTACAGATTTTACACTCATAGAGAACAGAAAGATTTAATCTCAATGCCTTGGGGTGGGACCGGAATTTTCTGGCCTTAAGAGACGGAATTTTAAATTTTTAAAGAAAGGCAAAGTTGAGAAAATATTGTCGTTGATGGCTCTGAATTCGAAAGTATGGTACACAGACAACAACGTGGGCAATTGTAATCAGCTAGTTTCTCAGGTCAAAAAAACAACTAAATAATGTTACTTAATCATTAAACAATGTTTCTTGATTGTTAAATAATATTAACCTGATTGTTATTGTTTGCAATTAACCTACGTAGGCAATGTGCCTTACCTTGAAGATTTGGATTACACTGCGGTGAGAAAAGCACGTTGACTTCAGTAGATCCGAGTGTTTTCCCATGCTGGGAAAGTCTAAGACTAAAGGGCATAGATTTAATTGGAGACACAGAACGCAACAAGCTGTTCCGGCCCTTCAAACTGCACCGCCAGTAAGCCACCAACTTGTGCAACAATCTACAATGACCCTTTAACATACTAACCGGAATGCTTTTGGACTGTGTGAGGAAACCGGAGCACCAGGAGGAAGCCTGAGGCAACAAGTTTTATACTGAGAACAAAGACCATCTGGTTCAAAAACTATAAACACACAGGAGATTCTGCAGATGCTGGAAACCCAGCACAAAATACTGGAGGAACTCAGCAGGCCAGGCAGCATCTATGGAAATGAAATAAACAGTCGATCTTTCGGGCCGAGACTGCTCTTAAGGGCTATAAATCTGCCAATGACACAACTATTGTTGGCAGAATTTCAGATGGTGACAAGGAGCCGAAGAGGAGTGAGATAGATCAGCTGGTTGAGTGGTGTGGCAACAATCTGGCACTTGTCAGTCAGACCAAGGAACTGATTGTGGACCACAGGAAGGTGAAGTTGAATCACCACCTCCCTACACCATACCTGGTCTGTGTGAAGTCAGCAGTGGGAAGGAACCAGCAAGGTCCAGTCCATCAAAAGCTTTAAGCAGCATTTAATTAATGCACTACATCACAAAATTTACCACAATGACAGTAAAACCAAGGAACTGATTGCGGACGTCAGGAAAGGGAAGTCAAGGGAACATACATCAGTCCCAATCAAGGGGACTGTGGAAAGGGTGAGTAGTTTCAAGTTCCTGAGTGTCAAAGTCTCTGAGGATCGTCCTGGGCCCAACATATCAATGCAATTACAAAAAAAAACGCACAGAAGTGGCTACATTTCATTCAGAGTTTGAGGAGAATTGGCAGGTCATCAAAGACACTCTCAAATTTCTAGAGGTGTACCACGGAGAATGTTCTAACTGGTTGCATTGCTGTCTGGTATGGAGGGAACACGACACAGGATCAGAAAAGGCTGCAAGTCGTTATAAAATCAGCCAGTTCCATCACAGGCATTAGCCTGTCTGGCATCCAGACGCTTTCAAAAGGCAATGCATCAAAAAGGGGGCATCTATTAAGGGCCCCATCACCCAAGATATGCCCTCTTCTCTTTGCTACCATCAAGGTGGGGGTACAGGTGGCACACTCAATATTTCAGGAACAGCTTCTTCCCCTCTGCCATCAGATTTCCGAATGCACAATCAACCCATGGACACTACCTCAGTAATTTTTAAATATCTACACATTTAATATATATAGTAATATTTTAAAATTATATACTGCTTTGTACTGCTGGCATAAAACAACCAAATTTCACAACGTATGCCAGTGATATTAAACCTGATACTGGGATGAGGTGAAAGTAAGGAAATAGCACCCTTCGTGGAGGAGATAGATGAAAGAGTTGGAGAGTTTGCAGAAGATCTCAATGAGAGGCTGTTGGAGATTCAGAAAAGGAAGCGAAGTGTCAGAATAAATTTGTAAATCCAGGTAACTCTGCGGCAAGATAAAAGTTGGTGACAAAGGTGATGAAAATGTTGGGCTCCACACGAGAGTATGAAGCAGCCCTGATATTATTGATGCCAGGGAGAGGAAGGCGAAGGTGTGTACAGGGATATGTTTGGACAACCAAAAGATAGCTGCAGTGAAAGCCCATGTGACTGTATCCTTTTAGTCCCATTACTCCTCAGGCTTTTTTGAAAATTTGTTTAAGCTTACTACTGGCTTTTCGACCTTTCGGCTCATTTTTAAACAGAACTGAAGTTCCTCTTAACTTCCTCCAGTCAAAAGTAAAAAATATCAGTGTCATCAACCTGTGCACGTGCTGAATCCCCAGATCCCTGGCACTAGGCCAACAAGTTTGTTCTAAACCCTTGTCACAGGATTATCCTTCAGATACACTGAAAAAGATCTGAGCTCAATTCAGACCAACTTTGTTCTATTTCACATCCATGTTTAAAAACAAGATAATTAAATGAATCTGGAAAAAAAAAATCTCAGCACCTTTTGGCATGTCAGTCAAATAGCTTTTATATTAAAAATACACAGGTGCTTGACTTAATGATTTTTTTAAAACTATATTAGAGGAACTAAAACAACAGGAATTCTGCAGATGCTGGAAATCAAAGCAACACACATCAAAGTTGCTGGTGAACGCAGCAGGCCAGGCAGCATCTCTAGGAGGAGATGCAGTCGACGTTTCAGGCCGAAACCTTTAGTCAGGGCTAACTGAAGGAAGAGTGAGTAAGGGATTTGAAAGTTGGAGGGGGAGGGGGAGATCCAAAATGATAGGAGAAGACAAGAGCGGGAGGGATGGAGCCAAGAACTGGACAGGTGATAGGCAAAAGGGATATGAGAGGATCATGGGACAGGAGGTCCGGGAAGAAAGACAAGGGGGGGGGGGACCCAGAGGATGGGCAAGGGGTATATTCAGAGGGACAGAGGGAGAAAAAGGAGAGTGAGAGAAAGAATGTATGTATAAAAATAAGTAACAGATGGGGTACGAGGGGGAGGTGGGGCATTAGCGGAAGTTAGAGAAGTCGATGTTCACGCCATCAGGTTGGAGGCTACTCAGACGGAATATAAGGTGTTGTTCCTCCAACCTGAGTGTGGCTTCATCTTTACAGTAGAGGAGGCCATGGATAGACATGTCAGAATGGGAATGGGATGTGGAATTAAAATGTGTGGCCACCCTCTGAATATACCCCTTGCCCATCCTCTGGGACCCCGCCCCCCCGCTGGCTTGTCTTTCTTCCCGGACCTCCTGTCCCATGATCCTCTCGTATTACCTTTCGTCTAACACCTGTCCAGCTCTTGGCTCCATCCCTTCCCCCTCCTGTCTTCTCCTATCATTTTGGATCTCCCACTCCCCCTCTAAATTTCAAATCCCTTACTCACTCTTCCTTCAGCTAGTCCTGACGAAGGGTCTTGGCCTGAAACGCCGACTGCACCTCTTCCTAGAGATGCTGCCTGGCCTGCTGCGTTCACCAGCAACTTTGATGTGTGTTGCTGTTATTAGAGGAACTAATTGTGTTTTCATGGCTTTTGACAGAATCAGAAGGGATTCGAGCTGGAACAGAAAACCTAAAGACTAGTTTTAAAACATAAATGCACCATATCATCATACCAAAGAGATGCACTTTGTGCTGTAGCAATAACACGTACTTCAGAAAATTTGTCTGCCACCATATAGCAAACACGCCAGGATTTACAATCCACTGCCTGCCGGAGGGTCGGCATCACCAACGCTTCCAGGTCTTCCTGGGGCAGCAGCTGGGCTGTGCTCACACAACCCTCAACTGCCAACAGCCTCACCAAATCCTGTGAAAAAGATGTTCAAACCGGGTTTGAGCTGGTTCTTCATTAAAAAACAAAATTAATTTACTGAAGTTAACATTAGGAAGAACTAATCTCATCAAAAAAATCATAAAAATAAATACTGACAATATAACAATTGTTTCCCAGATGATATCCATTCAGATCACCTCGAAAGTAGCAACAGGTTTCATTACTTTGCAATGTGTGCTGGAATCTTCCCAGGATACAAGTACTGGAATGGAGATACTGAACTTGTAAGTTATAACTGCTGAAAAGGCATGTTTAATTGGGGCCCATGCAACTGTCCGAGGCTACACCTTTAGTTTGGAGAAAGTGGGAGAAACCTAAGTCAAACTTGAGAGTAAGAACTAGTTCTACCAGGTGAGGAAAGATGGTGAGGAAGGGGAACTGATAAGGTTTGTTGTCTAGAAAGAAGCAGAACTTTAAGGACTTCCTGGAAGGGGATGAAAACGTATAAACACTAAATCCACAGTGAAAATAAAGTGATCTGGGCCAGGCAACTGTAAGTGACTGAAGTGATGGAGAGATGACAGACCAGATAATGTTCTAAGTGTCGGTTGCCAGAAAAACATTGGCAAGAACTCGAGGAAGAATACTTCCTACTTCTTTTTAAAATTAGGACAACATTATTTGTTACATTGATAAAACCAGACAGGCTTCTGAATACCATTGCATCTCTATTGGTAGAGTAATCCTTCAATACCGAACCATGTGAATAGCCTGGATTGTGGGACTCCAGGTCGGTCTTACAAGAGATAATGTTAAGCCTGGAAAACTGTAGCTATGGAGGAAAGATTAGATAAGTTTGGGTTGTTTTCTAGTCTTGAGATGTATACAGTTGGGAGGATTAAATGGCAGAAATGAGAAGGACTTATTTCCTGAACGGGGGATTAAAAAAAAACTGAAGTCCATAGTAACTGCTGGTAGTATTAAAAGTATTTTCACTCAGAGGATGGTAGAGGGATCTGAAATACTTCCAAGGTATAAATTCCCCTCATATTTAAAAAGTAAATGAATATCTGAAGAGCTGCGATCAACTGGGCTACAGAGCCTGAGGTAGGACGTGGAATTAGAATGGGTAGGTCTTTTCTCGACCATCACAGATATAGTTCCCATCATATTTATTCTTATGGTTCTATGAGCTTTGCTTAGGAAATAGGCAGGTAAGTTTTATTTTTTATTTTTAGAAACACAATTTAGTTGTTCAACTAACTTTTAAAAGTATTTATACTTCTAAACTTTCAACTTAAAAGACTTCCTTTTATCAATTTTTTTGGAATGTGTCATCTCAGGTGTTTACAGAGAGAACATTTTGAGATGCAGATGTACCCTTTTTAACAATGCAACTCAATGACACATTAGATCCTTCACCCTTTCCAGCTCTTTGCAGATTCAGTCCTGAAAACAAAAAGCAGAAAACTAATTTTGAGCTTAAGAGCTTGGCAGATAAATATCATATTGTCTTTGGAATTTTGCAGAGCAGAGGATCGCAGATCGACATTGTAGACTGCTTTTCTTTTCACAAATTCTGCCTGATTCCGTGCATGTTACAGTAAGCTACTCACAACATTTCTGAGGCAAATCCCAGAGTCTCAACAGCACAGCAAATTTTACAGATTATCATTAAACTGCAGAATTGAATGAATTATGTCACTGGATGGAACAATCAGCTATTGAAAGAAAACCTGCTAGAAATTTAGGTAAACTTTTTGAAAACAGAAATCAAAATATCACAGATGCTGGAAATGTAAAGAGAATGACAGAAATATTCAGCAGGTGAAGCAGTGTCTAAAGAGAGAGAAACAGAATTGCTGAAATAATATTTCAAAAGTCACTGTCATTGTTTCATGCTCCACCTCCTCAGTAGAAAGTACTGTACTACTCTTTAAAGAAGTCTGCTAAATAAATGAACAACAGTCACGTGCAACCTAATTTTAAAAAAAGTACTTTCAATAGGGGAGAAGGCATCCCATTATGTTTAACTTATAAAACAGTGATACTACCAATATTCTGAGAAGTCTTTTTCCAACTAAGGCTGTATTGCCCAGTGACATTACCTTTGTAGAGAAAGTGGTTCAGCCTTGGGCTTCTCAGCAGCAATGGAGGAAGGGGTTTTGATTTGTGGTTTGGTGGAACTGGACACTTTGCTTAGTTTTGCTTGAGTCCTTTTAATCGATTCATCACAAGACTGGTAATACAAGAGAAAGAAAACGGTGAAATGTTCAAAGGTTCATTATATTGTCAAAGTATGCACGTACAACTCTGATACTTGTCTTCTCCAGATAGTCCTGAAATACAGAAAGACCATGAGAGTTGATGAAAGAAAAGACACCAACTCTCCCCCACCATCAGTACGAAAAAGATAAGAAACAGTAACAATCCCCGACTCCCTGACTCACATAAAAAAAACAGCAACAATAACAATCTGCAATCCCCTGACTCACAGAGAAAAACAGCGACAATAACAATCCCTGACCTGCTCACTTGCAGAAAAATCGGGGACAATAGCATTAAATCCACACTGCTCCCCCACAGGAAAAAAAATTACAATAACAATCCCCGACCCCCTCACCTGCAAAACAGACCAGTGACAGCAACATCAAAACCCCCAACCCCCACCTTACACACAAAATATTTACAGCTCACCCACCCACCAACCAGCCACAATTAACAAAACACCAAAAACCTGAAGGAAACCAATATGAAGTACAGTCCAAAATTCACATATGTCTCAGAATATTGGAAACAGTTTCCATCGGCATACGAAGGCAGTGTCTGCAAACTCAACAAATCAGCAAAAGCATTTTCAACTTAATAAATCCAATTTTAGTTGGTAAATTAATCAAGGCTGACAACTAAAAATATTCAGAGGATGGCAAATCAATTTGGCTAAATGCTGTAAAAAATAAATTGTAAAGACTGCAACAATCCAGATTTCTCCAAACTTTCAGAAAGCGTTGCCTCCTGCTGCTTTAACATAGCAGATACAAAGCAGGAGAATAGCAGCGATTGGGGAGAGACAACCGAACGCACTATTGAATGCTGCATACTTTTCAAAGACTTTCGAAAGTCAGAAGCAATATAGCAATGCAAAGAGCCTTAAGAATGAGTTGAGGGTGATATAAAGGATTTTCCAGCAATGGACCAGAAACAAAAAGAATAAAGGCAGATCAAGTCCTTTGAATAATCATATACTTAATTTCCTCAAACACCAGGAAATCTGCAGGTGCTGGAATTTCAAGCAACACACATAAACGTTCACCAGCAACCTTTATGTGTTACTTAATTTCCTCAACAATTTTCCAAATTAAACAATTGTGGAGAGCAAATTGAGTTTGGAGTAGTATATACATACAACTTTCTTATTGCCCTAATCAAAGACTGGTAGGACAGTCAAGGTAAGAAGGTACGACGATAATCTTACCCTTAGCTCTTTAATGAGACTGGTCTCCTGTGCCTTCAATCTCTCCTTCCGAAGCTTCTGCTCTTTCTTCAATTTCTTTACAAAAGATTTATGTTTCCTCAGATCATCTTTCAGCGCATGAATCCTGCCCTCAATATGACTCTGCTCAGATACTTTCTCTGTTAGGGATGCAATCAAATCAAAGTTATAATAGGTAGTAGCTTCCAATTCAACCAATTATTTATCATTCAAAATACATACCTCAGCAGGGTGAAATCAACTACAATTTTACTTAGTTTCTATTCATTTATTGCTACTTGAAGCTTAAATTTCCAATTAAAATCCACCTGCTTCAATGCAGTAATAGCTGCAAGAATCAAATGGACTCTCACATACCATTTTGTTTTGTTTATCACACATGTCCTGAGATCCCCAGTGGCAGGAAATGCATTTTGATTTTGACACTGTCCTCCTGGTACCATTCTCCTGTAATTATAATCAAAAGCTGTCATTGTACAGTGCAATCAGATCCATAACTCACTAAATGCACTCTTAAAGCTCAGAATACTACAAACACACAGCTGAGCAAAGCAATAGACTCTTAAATGCCTTCTTAATTGGCCCAGTAAGCCAACAGATGAAGGGCAAACAGGGAAGGAAAGAAATACTGATATCCCCCAAAATACCAATTACGCACATAAAGCCCCAACCTCGTCGGACACCGACCGGCCAGAGTCACGGCCTCGTTGGAGACGTGGCTCACACTCTCAACAGCAAATACAGTTGTGGACTCATTGAGATCATAAGCAGGGAAACATCAGGAAACAATTTAAATATAAAATCAGATTTTTAAAAAAATCGAAGCTAATGGTGAGCATTGCATCAATAGGCAGAGAAACACTTGCTGCAAAATAGAGTACATGCAGCAGTTCACTAACCAAAGTTAGAACTAATAATACACTAATCTTGCTCAAAATGTTGAAAAGAATGTTTCATCTTCAACTTTATGATTTTTGGAGATCAGTTCATCTTCTACTCACTTAACTATTCACAGTAACAGAAATTTTGACCAGGGGTGCCCAAACGTTTTCCTGCCACTGTATGTCAATTTAGGCAGCTGCAAGTACCATGATGTCTACTTCTGCATAGACTGCAAGTCAACGTTATTTTTTTTTCAATAATATTACTGGTATTGTGAAAATGGTATTCTTCACCATCCACTTCAAGGTTCGACATGTGTGTTTAGAGATGCTCTTCTGCACACCACTGTTGTAACGTGAGGTGATTTGAGTTACTGTCACCTTCCTGTCAGCTTGAACCAGTCAGTTGTCGTTTTGGGCCAAGATGCTTCATCAGGACTAGAAAAAAAAAGATGAGATCAGAGTAAGAAGGCGGGGGAAGACGTACAAGGTTGTGGGTGAGAGGAGAAACCAGGAGATGGGGAGTGGTGAGGTAAAGAGCTGAGAAATTGGTGAAAGAGATAAAGGGCTGGAGAAGGGGGAATCTGATAGGAGAGGACAGAAGGCCATGGAAGAAAGGGAAGGGGGAAGAGCACCAGAGGGAGGTGATGGGCAGGGAAGGAGAAAAGGTGAGGGAGCAAAATGGGAATGGGGAATGGTGAAGTGGGGGGGGGGGGGGTCTTTACCGGAAGCAGGAGAAATTGATGTTGATGCCATCAGGTTAGAGGCTACCCAGACGGAATAAGGAGTTGTTCTTCCAACCAGAGAGTGGCCTCATCGCGGCAGTAGAGGAGGCCATGGACCAACATGTTGGAATGGGAATGGGAAATAGAATTAAAATTGGTGGCCACCAGGAGAAGTGCCACACCTGCCCCTGGATCTCCTCCCTCACTACCATTCGGGGCACAAACAGTCCTTCCAGGTGAGGCAACATTTCACCTGTAAGACCTGGCCCAGATTGGGAGACCACTTTGACGAGCGCCTACAGTCCATCCAGCAGAGGACAACAGGACCTCTCGGTGGCCACCAATTGACCTGGTTGAGGAAGTGGAGGGATAGGTTAGTAAATTTGCAGATGACACAATGATTGGCGGGGTTGTGGATAGTGTGGATAGCGGAACATTGACAGGATGCAAAATTGGGCTGAGAAGTGACAGATGAAGTTCAACGCAGATAAGTGAGAGGTGGTTCATTTTGGTCGGTCAAATATGATGACAGAATATAGTATGAATGGTAAGGCTCTTAGCAATATGGCGACCTTTTATCCAATATTTTCATTTAATTATTTATTACTCTTTCAGTCTTTTTTCAAAGTTTTAGATTTGATCAGAAAGTCTTTCTTTCTTTCTTCTTTGATTGTATCCTCAAAATGGAATTCCCAGTCCTTTTTTTTTTGTTTTGTTTTTTAGTGTAGTGGGTTTTTTTTCCTTTTCATTTAAAACCCAATGATTTTCCCTTTCTCTTCATAAACTGCAAAGAGAATTGTTATTTTCATTTTTTTATTATGTATTTTATACTAGTTTAACAATATCTATGATTTTGACAATGTCTATCTTAATCTTGGATTATATTGTTACTGATATATATATTTGAATTAATTCTCTTCTTGATTGTATTTATGCTTTTTTTAAATCAATGAAAAGATTAATGAAGAAAAAGACTCTTGGCAGTGTGGGGGATGAGAGAGATCTTGGGGTCCGAGTCCATAGGACGCTCAAAGCTGCTGCGCAGGTTGGCTCTGTGGTTAAGAAAGCATACAGTGTATTGACCTTCATCAACTGTGGGATTGAGTTTCGAGCCCGGGGGGGTAATGTTGCAGCTATATCGGACCCTGGTCAGACCTCACTTGGAGTACTCTGCTCAGTTCTGGTCGCCTCACTATAGGAAGGATGTGGAAACCATAGAAAGGGTGCAGAGGAGATCTACAAGGATGTTGCCTGGATTGGGGAGCATGCCTTATGAGAATAGGTTGAGTGAACTCGGCCTTTTCTTCCTGGAGCGACGGAGGATGAGAGGTGACCTGATAGAGGTGTATAAGATGGTGATTGATTGTTTGGATAGTCAGAAGCTTTTTCTCAGCTAACACGAGAAGGCACAGTTTTAAGGTGCTTGGAAGTAGGTACAGAGGAGATGTCAGGGGTAAGTTTTTTATGCAGAGAGTGGTGAGTGCGTCAAATGGGCTGCTGGCGATGGTGGTGGAGGTGTTCTAAGAGAAAACCTAAGAGTAAATTGCTAGGTTCTAAGAGTAAACCTAGCCATTATCGGCCTGTGAGTTTGACATCACTGGTGGGTAAATTAATGGAAAGTATTCTTAGAGATGGTATATGTAATTATCTGGATAGACAGGGTCTGTTTAGGTACAGTCAACATGGATTTGTGCATGGAAGGTCATGTTTGGCAAATCTTATTGAATTTTTTGAAGAGGTTACCTGGAAAATTGACAAGGGTAAAGTGGCAGATGTTGTCTATATGGACTTCAGTAAGGCCTCTGACAAAGTTCCACACGGAAGGTTAGTTAGGAAGGTTCAATTGTTAGGTATTAATATTGAAGTAGTAAAATGGATTTAACAGTGGCTGGATGGGAGATGCCAGAGAGTAGTTGTGGATAACTGTTTGTCAGGTTGCAAGCCAGTGACTAATGGTGTGCCTCAGGAATCTGTACTGGGTCCAATGTTGTTTGTCATATACATTAATGATCTGGATGATGGAGTGGTAAATTGGATTAGTAAGCATGCAGATGATACTAAGATACGTAGCATTGTGGATAATGAAGTGGGTTTTCAAAGCTTGCAGAGAATTTGGGTCAGTTAGAAGAACGGGCTGAAAGATGGCAGATGGAGTTTAATGCTGATAACTGTGAGGTGCTACTTTTTGGTAGGACTAATCAAAATAGGACATACATGGTAAATGGTAGGGCATTGAGAAATGTAGTAGAACAGTGTGGTCTAGGAATAATAGTGCATAGTTCCCTGAAGGTGGAATCTCATGTGGATAGGATGGTGAAGAAAGCTTTTGGTGTGCTGGCCTTTATAAATCAGAGCATTGAGTATAGGAGTTGGGATGTAATGTTAAAATTGTACAAGGCATTGGTGAGGCCAAATTTGGAGTATTATGTACAGTTCTGATCACCGAATTATAGGAAGGATGTCAACAAAACAGAGAAAGTACAGAGGAGATTTACTACAGTGTTACCTGGGTTTCAGCACCTAAGTTACAGAGAAAGGTTGAACAAGTTAGGTCTTTAATGTTTGGAGCGTAGAAGGTTGTGGGGGGACTTGATAGAGGTATTTAAAATTATGAGGGGGATAGATAGGGTTGACATGGATAGGCTTTTTCTATTGAGAGAGGGGAGATTCAAACAAGAGGACATTAGAACAAGAGAGTTAAGGGGCAAAAGTTTAGGGGTAACAGAATGGGAACTTCTTTACTCAGGGAGTGGTAGCTGTGTGGAACGAGCTTCCAGTAGAAGTGGTAGAGGCAGGTACGATTTTGTCATGAAAAAAAATTCATTAGGAAAATGGACAGGAAAGGAATGGAGGGTTATGGGCCAAGTACAGGTAGATGGGCCTAGGTGAGAGAAAGCGTTCGGCACGGACTAGAAGGGCCAAGATGGCCTGTTTCCGTGCTGTAATTGTGATATGGTTATATGGAAAGCAGGAGATTGCAGCTGAGAGGAAAAATGGATCAGCCATGATGAAATGGCAGATCAGACTTGATGGGCCAAATGGCCTAATTCTGATCTGCATCTTATAGTCTTAACCACATTCTCTACTACCCCTTTATAATCCCTCCCCAATCCTATCGCCCTCTTTCTAATCCCACACCACTTCCCCACCACCCACAACACAATTGCGTCGTGTTCTGGTTGCTTCATGATTGGAAAGGTGCAGAGGAGGTTTGTAAACGTAACTTTGCTGGATCAAAGAACAACAGTACAAAAAAGATCGTTACTTATCTTTCCACCCGTTTATTTCTTCGAGCTCAGCCGGCGAGTGAATTGGGACCCGACATCAGGGAGAGAACCTTTCTGATCTCCCCGGCAGTTCAACACATTCACTGCCTGATGTCAGAATTGTCAGAAGTTATAAGGCCACCGATACAAAAGAACAATCAATTTGATAATTATTCCAGCCAAGTCAATGGACTATTGATACAAAGAATAATCAGCTTGATAACCATTCCGGCCAAGTCAATGGACTACTGATACAAATGAACAATCAGCTTGATAATTATTCCGGCCAAGTCAATGAACTATTGATACAAATGAACAATCAGCTTGATAATTATTCCGGCCAAGTCAATGGACTATTGATACCAATGAACAATCAGTTTGATTAATTATTCCGGCCAAGTCAATGGACTATTGATACAATGAACAATCAGCTTGATAATTATTCCGGCCAAGTCAATGGACTATTGATACAAATGAACAATCAGCTTGATAATTATTCCGGCCAAGTCAATGGACTATTGATACAATGAACAATCAGTTTGATAATTATTCCGGCCAAGTCAATGGACTATTGATACAATGAACAATCAGTTTGATAATTATTCCGGCCAAGTCAATGGACTATTGATACCAATGAACAATCAGTTTGATAATTATTCCGGCCAAGTCAATGGACTATTGATACCAATGAACAATCAGTTTGATAATTATTCCGGCCAAGTCAATGGACTATTGATACAATGAACAATCAGTTTGATAATTATTCTGGCCAAGTCAATGGACTATTGATACAATGAACAATCAGTTTGATAATTATTCCGGCCAAGTCAATGGACTATTGATACCAATGAACAATCAGTTTGATAATTATTCCGGCCAAGTCAATGGACTATTGATACAATGAACAATCGGTTTGATAATTATTCCGGCCAAGTCAATGGACTATTGATACAATGAACAATCAGTTTGATAATTATTCCGGCCAAGTCAATGGACTATTGATACCAATGAACAATCAGTTTGATAATTATTCCGGCCAAGTCAATGGACTATTGATACAATGAACAATCAGTTTGATAATTATTCCGGCCAAGTCAATGGACTATTGATACAATGAACAATCAGTTTGATCGACACCCCAGCCACCTGAATTAAAGTAAGGAATGTCCTACCTGGTTTGCTGGAGCCACAACATAATTACAAAGATAAGTCAAATTTGTGTTTTAATTAAGAAAGCAATGTTCTGTCTAATTTCCATCAGGTACTGCTTTTTGTCAAAATCAAAAGGTGTGAAAAGCCCAGAGACATCTTATGTGGATCTGGACGAACCTTAACCCTTATCTTGCTCCAAAGAAAGCAGCTGTGAGACATTATTCAAACACACTGCAGTCACAGACATAGTCAGTACCGAGTCCATTGTTTACAGGGATCTGAGAATCCCCCATTCCCTTAAACTTTATCAGGTTTACCAGGATGCTCCCCAGATCAGAGAGCATGTCTTTATGGGAATGGGTGAATGAGTTAGGGCTTTTCTCCTTGGAGCGAAGGAGGGTGAGAGGTGACTTGATGGAGGAGATGAAAAAGGCATAGATCAAATGGGCAGTCAGAGACTTTTTCCCAGGTTGGAAGTGGCTAATGGGGAAGGGGGGCATCATTTTAAAATAATTGGAGGGAAGTATAGGGGGGATGTCAGAGGTAAATTCTTCACACAGAGTAGTGAGTGTATGGAACACCCTGCCAGGGGTGGTGGTAGAGGCAGATACATTAGGGACATTAAAGATGGGCACATGGATGACAGAAGAATGGAGGGCTCTGTGGAAGGGAAAGGTTAAATTGACCTTAAAGTAGGTTAAAGATTAGCACCACATCGTGGGGTGAAGGGCCTGTACTGTGCTGTCAGGTTCTATGTTCTGTCCCTCCACAGCTATATATTCTTACCATCATTAAGGACCCCCACCACCCAGGACATGCCCTCTTCTCATTGCTACCATCAGGGAGGAGGTACAGGAGCCTGAAGACCCACAGTCAATGATTCAGGAACAGCTTCTTCCCCTCTGCCACCGGATTTCAGAATGGACATTGAACCCAAGAACACCACCTCACTGTTTCTTGCAGTCTTTTTGCACTACTCATTTAGTTTAATTTTTAGTATGTTTCCTATTGCAACTTACAGTGTTTTTATGTCGCAAGTTTCACAACAACTTTCCCAATATATGTCAATGATGTGAAACCTGATTCTGATCAAGTGTGGTGATTCATCACTGGTGATACGGAACAGAATCAGAATTTGGTTCATATCACTGGGGTACGTCGTGAAACTTGTTGTTACGTGGTAGCAGTACAATGTGATACATAATAAACAAAACTGTGAATTACTGTATATATATATATATATATATATATATATATATATAAAATAGTTAAATTAATTAAGTAGTGCAAAAAGAGGGGGAGAAAAGTAGTCAGCTCGTGTTCATGGTTTCATTGTCCATTCAGAAACCTGATGGCTGAGGGGAAGGAGCTGTTCCTGAGTTGTTGAGTTTGTGCCTTCAGGCTCCTGTACCTTCTCCCTGACGGTTGTAGTGAGAAGAGGGCATGCCCTGGGCGATGGGGGTCCTTGATGGTGGAGGCCGTCTTTTTGAGGCATCGCTCCTTGAAGATGCCCTGGATGCTGGGGAGGTTAGTGCTCATGATGGAGCTGACTGAGTTCACAACTTTCTGTAGCTCCTTTCGGTCCTGTGCAGTGCCCACCCCCACCACCATACCAGATGGTGATGCAGCCGATTAGAATGCTCTCCATGGTACATCTGTAGAGATTTGCAAGTGTGTTTTGCAGACATACTAAATCACCTCAGCTTCCTCATGATATATAGCCGATGTTGTGCCTTCTTTGTAACTGCATCGATATCCTCAGAGATGTTGACACGCAGGAACATGAAATTGCTCACTCTCTCCACTTCTGATCCCTCTGTGAGGACTGATGTGTGTTCCCTCATCTTACCCTTTGAGGTCTGCAATCAGTTCTTTGGTCTTACTGACGTTAAAACTAGTGATCTTGTAGTTAGGGACCCTCTTGGAAAGATTGATCACAGTAAGATTTAGTTTCCCATACAAATGGAGGGTGCAAAAGTTTGATATAACACTAGTGTATTATGCCTAAACAATGGAGACTACAATGGGATGAGGAAGGATTTGGTTAGTGTCGACTGGGAACACAGGCTATATGGCGGGACTACTGAGGAACAGTGGAAGACTTTCAAAGAGATTTTTCATGGTGCTCAATAAAAGTATATTCCAGTAAAAAGCAAGGACAGTAAAAGTGGGGAGAGCCAGTCTTTGATGACTAAGGATATAAAAGAAGGCGTCAAACTAAAAGCCTGTGAATAGAAAGCCTCCAAGAGTAGTGGGAAACTGGAAGACTGGGAAAATTTTGAAAAGCAACAAAGGGCCATCAAGCAGGTAATAACGAAAGGGAATAAAGAAAGAAAATAAAGAAAATATAAAAACTGAGAGTAAAAGTTTTTATAATTATATAAAGTGGAAAAGGGTGGCTAAAGTGAACGTAGGTTCCTTGGAGGGATGAGAAGTGGGAATTGATATTGGGTAACGAGGAAATGGCAGAAGCTTTGAATGACTATTTTGTGTTGGTCTTCATGGTGGAGGACATGTTTAACATGCCAAAGAGAGATGTTATGGAAGTGATGGGAGGTGAAGACCTCGATACAATAGCTATCTTTAAAGAGGTAGTGCTGAGCAAACTTGTGGGCCTGAAGATACATAAGTCCTCTGGACCTGATGGAATGCATCCTGGGGTCCTGAAAGAGATGGCAGAATTTATAGTAGAGGCTTTGGTGAGAATCCACTAAAATTCTCTGGATTCTGGGCAGGTTCTGGTGGATGAGAAGACGGCGAATGTCACGCCACTGTTCAAAAACTGATGTCGGCAAAAGCAGGTAACTACAGGTCAGTAAGTTTAACATCTGTAGTTCGGAAAATGCTTGAAGCTATCATTAAAGAAGAAATAGCAAGACATCTGGCAAGAAATGGATCCATCAGGCAGATGCAGCATGGATTCAGCAAAGGCAGATCCTGTTTGACAAACTTACTGGAGCTCTTTGAGGTTATAATGAGCGCAGTGGATACAGGAGAACAGATGGACGTTATTTACTTGGATTTCTGGAAGGTGTTTGATAAGGTGCTGCATAAAACACTTATCCATAAGATAAGGATGCAAAGAGTTGGGGTGATGTATTAGCATGGATACAGGATTGGCTAACTGAAAGAAAGCAGAGTTGGGATACATGGGTGTTACTCTGGTTGGCAATCGGTGGTGAGCGGTGGTGCCATACGGGTCGGTGCTGGGCCTGCAACTGTTCACGATATATATTAACCATCTCGAAGAGGGAATCGAGTGTAGTGTATCTAAGTTTGCTGATGATACCAAATTGAGTGGAAAAGTAAATTGTGTAGAAGATACAGAGAGATACGTATAGATAGGTTAGGTGAGTGGGGCAAGGGACTGGCAGATGGAGTACAATGTTGGTAAATGCGAGGTCATCTACTTTGGAGGGAAAAATGGAAGAGCAGATTATTATTTAAACAGTAAAAAGTTCCATCATGCTGCTGTGCAGAGGGACTTGGGAGTAATTATGCATGAATCACAAAAGGTTGGTTTGCAGGTGCCGCAGGCTATCAAGAAAGCAAATGGAATGTTGGTCTTCATTACTAGAGGGACTGAATTGAAGAGCAGGAAGGTTATGCTGCAACTCTACAGGGTACTGGTGAGGCTGCACCTGGAGTACTACATGCAGTTCTGGTCTCCTTACTTGAGGAAGGATTTACTGGCTTTGGAAGCGGTGCAGAGGAGGTTCACTAGGTTGATTCCAGAGATGAGGAGTTTAGACGATGAGGAGAGATTGAGTAGCCTGGGACTGTACTCGCTGGAATTCAGAAGAATGAGAGGAGATCGTATAGAAACATACAAAATTATGAAGGAGATAGATCAGTGTGACAACAGACCAAATTATCAGAAGATTGATGCCAATAAGAGGACAATGGGGGAACATTCAGAAATGTTAATGGGGGACGAGAGATATTAACAAAAATTTTCAAGACCGGTTGCTTTGAAACTGAACTGTTTGAAGTTTGATGGACAGACAATACCCCAGCAGGGAGATAAAAGGGACAGGTTCGCTAAGGCAACAGACACACCACGACACCACGAGGTAACGAGACCCGGGAAGCGGTGTGCCCCCACAAGTTGGTGAAAGTTTTGGAGGTCTGCTCGCGGGCCCAGCCATAGACGCGGTACGGTCGGCGGGAACCCGGTGTGTGTGTCCGCCCTTGCCTGGGTGCCGGGCTCACCGCAGAAGAACGATCGTATCTGGAATGGAGGGATCACAGTCGGTGACCTCAGAAGACATTACAAAGGGCTCGCCCAAAAGCTAACTGCGAGGAATATCGAAGGTTTGTTTGGAATCCGATTTGCATATTCATTCACTCTCTCTCTCTCTCTCTCCCCAACGGCACAACAGCGATTACTGAGAACTGAACTAAATTGAACTGAACTCTGTGTCACTTGAGACTGATCATTTTACCCCTAGACTGCGATAGAGCTTGATTGATCCTATTATCCTAGTTCTGTGTACATGTGTGTTTTATCATTGCTAACCTGTTGCATTTATATCCTTATGATTAGAGTACTGTGTTGCTTATTTCTTTAATAAAACATTCTTAGTTCCAGTAATCCAGACTCCAACTAAGTGGTCCATTTCTGCTGGTTTGGCAACCCAGTTATGGGGTATGTAACATCAGATAGAGGCAAGAAAATTGTTTCCACTGGAAGGTGAGACTAGAACTAGGGGACGTAGCCTCAAGATTTGTGCGAAGTGATTTCGGATGGAGATGAGGAGGAAGTGCTTTTCCCAGAGGGTGGTGAATCTGTGGAATTCTCTGCCCAATGAAGCAGTGGAAGCTACCTCAGTAAATATATCTAAGACAAGGTTGGATAGAGTTTTGCACAGTAGGGGAATTAGTCATAGTCATACTTTATTGATCCCGGGGAAAATTGGTTTTTGTTACAGTTGCAATAATAAATACTAATAAAACCATAAATAGTTAAGTAGTAATATGTAAATTATGCCAGGAAATAAGTCCAGGACCAGCCTATTAGCTCAGGGTGTCTGACCCTCTAAGGGAGGAGTTGTAAAGTTTGATGGCCACAGGCAGGAATGACTTCCTATGACGCTCTGTGTTGCATCTGGGTGGAATGAGTCTCTGGCTGAATGTACTCCTGTGCCCAACCAGTACATTATGTGGTGGATGGGAGACATTCTCCAAGATGGCATGCAACTTGGGCGGCATCCTCTTTTCAGACACCACCATCAGAGAGTCCAGTTCCATCCCCACAACATCACTGGCCAAACGAATGAGTTTGCTGATTCTGTTGGTGTCTGCTACCCTCAGCCTGCTGCCCCAGCACACAACAGCAAACATGATCGCACTGGCCACCACAGACTCATAGAACATCCTCAGCATCGTCCGGCAGATGTTAAAGGACCTCAGTCTCCTCAGGAAGTAGAGATGGCTCTGACCCTTCTTGTAGACAGCCTCAGTGTTCTTTGACCAGTCCAGTTTATTGTCAATTCGTATCTCCAGGTATTTGTAATCCTCCACCATGTCCACACTGACCCCCTGGATGGAAACAGGGGTCACCAGTACCTTAGCTCTCCTCAGGTCTACCACCAGCCACTTAAAGTCTTTTTCACATTAAGCTGCAGATAATTCTGCTCACACCATGTGACAAAGTTTCCTACCGTAGCCCTGTAATCAGCCTCATCTCCCTTGCTGATGCATCCAACTATGGCAGAGTCATCAGAAAACTTCTGAAGATGACAAGACTCTGTGCAGTAGTTGAAGTCCGAGGTGTAAATGATGAAGAGAAAGAGGGACAAGACAGTCCTCTGTGGAGCCCCGGTGCTGCTGATCATTCTGTCGGACACACAGACGTACTGTGGTCTGCCAGTCAGGTAGTCAAGAATCCATGACACCAGGAAAGTATCCACCTGCATCGCTGTCAGCTTCTCCCCCAGCAGAGCAGGGAGGATGGGGTTGAACGCACTAGAGAAGTCAAAAAATATGACTCTCACAGTGCTCGCTGGCTTGTCCAGGTGGGGTAGACACGGTTCAGCAGGTAGAGGATGGCAGCCTCAACTCCTAGTCGGGGCTGGTAGGCGAACTGGACGGGATAAGTGTGGCCTGACCATAGGCCAGAGCAGCTCCAGAACAAGTCTCTCCAGGGTCTTCATGATGTGGGAGGTCAATGCCACCGGTCTGTAGTCATTGAGGCCGCTGGGTTCCGAGGAAAAGGCAGGTAGGTGGAGATGAGTCGATGGGCAGATCAGCCATGATCTTATTAAATGGTGGAGTAGGCTTGATGGGCCAGATGGCCTACACCTGTTCCTTTTTCCTATTTCTTATGTTCCTATGTAGGAGGTGGCAGTCTGGTGCTTATGGTCTCACTCCAAGGCTTGACTGATGAGAAATTTCCACTTTGTATAAGGTGCTGTTCTGGTCTCGGGGACCCATCTATGTTCTCCTGAATATCAGGCAGCTTTTTGTGTAGGGCATAGAATGGAATCGAAATATAAGGACATGAGTTCAGTGGGGCAGTAGCAGGCAGAGACAACAGGCCAACCCGGAGAGTCCGATCTGTGGATCTTTGGTGGGAGGTAGAAGCGAGCAGTGCAGGGTAAGGGAACTATGAGTTTGGTAACAGCGGTTGGGAGTTCTCCAGAGTGGATGAAGTCAGTGATGTGTCGGAGACAGTTTTCTGATGGTGTGGGGTGGGGTCTTCCTCGAGGGGTAGGTGTGAGGAAGTGTCTGAGAGTCACAGCCTGGCCTCAGCAAAGTAGAGGTCAGTGGGCCACACTACAACAGCATCCCATTTGCCTGCCAGTTTGATGGTCAGGTTGGGATTGGTGCGGGGAGAGCAGAGGGCAGTGCGTTCAGTAGAGGAGTGAAGGAGTGATGAAGTCGAGACGGTTGATGTCCCTTCGGCAATTCGAGATGAGAAGATCCAGAGCAGGCAGAGAACCAGAGCGGGGAGTCCAAGGAGAGGAGGAGGTGAGTGAGGGTAATTTCAGAGATGTGACAGCGGATCTTTTACACAGAGAGTGGTGGGTGCCTGTGGTGGTGGCTGAGATAGATACAATAGAGATTTTTAAGAGATGTTTAGATAGGCACAAGAATGTGAGGAAGATGGGAGGATATGGACATTGTGTAGGCAGGAGAGATGAGCTTAGTTAGCTATTTGATTACTAATTTAATTGGTCTGGCACAACATTGAGGGCCAAAGGGCCTGTTCCTGTACTATACTGTTGTATGTTCTATTAAAGGACTCCTGTCCTCAGCTGCAGGGATATCGTTGAAGGAACGTCTGAGGGTCACGCCAATGGGTCTTTTCACTGCTTTAGCCTTCAGCCCAAGCAGGGCTTTGGTTCGGAGGTTGGGAACGTGAGCTGGCTTTCAAGTTAGCAACCAAACCTGCTGGCAGATGTTTGCCCTGGCCAGACAGCTTGGTGTCAGCGTGAGTAAGAGAGAGAGAGAGAGGATTCCAGTCTTTCTGCATGTAAGGATGTAATGCTGAGGCATTATAAGGCAGTAGTGAGGCCTCACCTGGAGTCTTGTGTGCACTTTTGGGCCCCTTATCTCAGAAAGGATGGACTGATATTGGATGTTTGAATAGGCAGCTCAGGCAATGCATCACCAAATGATTAGATAGGGCGTCAGAGGTTAAAGGGAAAATGGGTTTGAGAGGGAAATGGATCAGCCGTGATGAAAGGGCAAAGCAGACTCGATAGGCTGCTCCAATGTTTTAAGTTCTTCCGGTCTTTCATATGGAGACTGTCCTCCAGTCCGCTGAAGGAGTCTGTTAATGAGCTAGACCTGGAGGTCCTCCATTGGTCAGAATGGACCATGGATGTTGTGTCCGAGCTGTCTACATGATGTGCAAGCCAGGGAAGTACAACACGGAGAGCAAGTTTTTGCCCACACAGCAGGCTAGCTCTCTCCATGCAGCTGACAAATGCAAAGGAATGGCAGAGATCGACAGTTTGGCACCGGCAATGTCAGAGGAGTTTCCAGTTAGTGCTGAACTCAATGTAGGGACTCCAGCTTCAGAATTTTCCCTCTGGGTTTACTCCTGAGCCTCTCCCCAATCTGGCAAGGTGGTCTTGTTGGACTGTGAGGGAACGGCAAATTGGAATCACCAATTGCAAGTCTTGTGGAAGAATTCAAATGCACTCACTGAATCTGAAGATACTGTTATTCGAACAGTGGCCCCCTGTGTGGCAACGGAGAGGAAGTGGACTCCATCTGAAGCCGTTCAGAGTGCTAAGTCTGCTCTTCACTTCAGAGATGTGGGTGGCCAAGTCCAACATGGGAGAGCCGGGCTCGGGCTTGTCCCAAAGGCTCCTCAATGGCACAGGGCAACACCAGTGCAAAAGGGACGGCTCATGGTGGAGGAGTTGAGAAGACAGGAGGAGGCAGAGCGACACGCCAGAGCCCTCTCAATGACCAAGCAGGACCACTGGACTAATTGGGAGAGCCTGGAAAAGAGGAAACTTAGCTGGCGTGACATCTGGGAGATGGAGGGATCCCGGCTAAGTTTTGTCACCAGAGCCACTTATGACCTCCTACCCACACCCCAGAACCTGAACCAGTGGTGGGGAGAAGACCCCGCTTGCTCTCTTTGTCAAGCACCTGGATCACTAAGGTACATTTTAACAGGATGCACCACGAGCCTCACCCAGGGGCGGTACACTTGGCAGCATAACCAAGTTCTCAGACAGCTGGCATCAATCTTGGAATAGAGGCGAATCACCACAAATGCTCTCCCACAAACATCGGCAGTAAATGTCCACATCACACGATTTGTACCAGCAGGCCAACCTCCAGAGCACCATATAACATCGAAAGATGTAAGCATGCTGCAGGTTGCTCGGGATTGGAAAATGGACATGAACTTGGAAAAAAAGCTTGTGTTTCCCCCAGACATTGCGGCTACAGCACTCGGGCCAGACATGGTCCTGTGGTCCACAACAGCCAAGCTGGCATATGTTGTGGAATTGACAGTACCATGGGAAGATGGTGTCGAAGAAGCTTATGAGAGGGAAAAGACCAAGTACTCCGAACTGGCAACTGAAGCTGCCCAGAATGGCTGGAAGACCAAGATTTTCCCTGCAGAAGTGGGATGCAGGGGATTCGTTGCCACATCTACGACCAGTCTATTGAAGAAGATGGGGGTGAGGGGTCACTCCCTCCAACAAGCAATCAAGTCCTTGTCAAATGCAGCAGAAGAAAGCAGCAACTGGATTTGGATTAAAAGGAAAGACAACAACTGGGCTGCAAGATGAAGACAGGAGGGTATGGAACTGAGGGGGGTGTATCTGGGACACCAGGTAGCACCGTTGAGCCCTCTGGAGACGTCGTGGGCTTATCAACGAAACGTCAAAGGAGAGTGCCCACCTGATGACCCCGATGACGTACCTACCCTCCCCCCTTGTCACCACTCCAAGCCCACTGCCAGCATCGAGAGTGCCAACTTACCATAAAGAATTGAAACATCAAGTCCTAGTAGCTCTACTTCTAATGGAGAGCATTCTAACCGGCTGCATCACTGGTCTGGTATGGAGGGGCCACTGCACAGGATTGGAAACAACTGCGGATGGTTGCAAACACAGGCAGCTCCAACACAGGAAATAGCCCACCCCCCTCCCCCTCAGCATCAAGGACATCTTCAAAAGGTGATGCCTCAGAAAGACAGCATCCATTAATAAGGACCCCCCCATCACCCAGGACATGCCCTCTTCTCATTGCTACCATCAGGGAGGAGGTACAGGAGCCTGAAGACACACACTCAGTGATTCAGGAACAGTTTCTTCCCCTCTGCCATCAGGGGGGAGGTACAGGAGCCCGAAGGCACACACTCAGCGATTTAGGAACAGTTTCTTCCCCTCCACCATCAGGGAGGAGGTACAGGAGCCTGGAGACACACATCCAATGATTCAGGAACAGCTTCTTCCCTCTGCCATCAGATTTCTGAATGGACACTGAACCCATGAACAACACCTCGCTGCTTTTTTTGCTCTCATTTTGCACTCTTTAAATTTTGTATCAGGATCAGGTTTAACATCGCTGGCATACGTCATGGAATTTGTTAACTTTGCGGGAGCGGCACAATGCAATAACAAGTGAATTACAGCAAGTATATGTACAGTATATTAAATAGATAAATTTAAACAAGTAGTGCAAAAAACAGAAAATTTACAAAAAAAAGTAATGAGTTCATGGGTTGAATGTCCATTTTGAAATCTGTGTATATAAGCTATCTTATGTTTTTATATTTATTCCGTTTTTTTTAAATTACAGTGTTCTTTATCTTATTGTGTTGGTTATCTTGTGTTTTTTTTTTGTCCTGTATCAGATCTGGAGTAACATTTATTTTGTTCTCCTTTACACTTGACATTAACCAATCGTGGACTTCTCCTGCGTTCCGAGAACCAATCAGTAACTTCACTGAGGAACTGAATCGACTTGCAGCATCTAAGGTCCCTCTTTTGGGCAACCTCTACGAGCAAGCTGGGTGCATCGGAAGCTTTCAAACTCCCCTTACCTTCGAACGTTACTTGCTGCTGGCGTTCCACCTGACTGGCCTCCTTCGGGAGAGGAGCCCAAACAAACGTGCGGTAATCTCCAGCTGTACTCCGTCCAACCTGCGGCAAAACGGAAGGATAGCTAAAAGCCAAAGAACTGTGCAGGCAGATCACAAAACTACAAGACATAAAGCACTGTGCAAAAGGCTCAGGTATATAGTGGGGTGCCCAAGACTTTTACACCGTACTGTAGTAAATTTATGTATCACACAGAATCAGGTTTATTATCACCGACGTGTGTCGTGTAATTTGTCCAATTAGCAGCGACCGTTCAACGCAACACGTAATGAAGAAGAAAAAAAGAAAAATAAATAAGTAAATCAATTACAGTATATGCATGTTGAATAGATACAAAATTGTGCAGAAACAGAAATAATATAGATTAAAAAAGCGAGGTAGTGTCCAAGGGTTCAATGTCCATTTGGGAATCGGATGGCAGAGAAAGAAGCTGTTCCTGAATCGCTGAGTGTGTGCTGTCAGGCTTCTGTCCCTCCTACCTGACTGTAACAGTGAGAAAAGGGCATGCCCTGGGTGCTGGAGGTCCTTAATAATGGACGCTGTCTTTCTGAGACACCGCTCCTTGAAGATGCCCTGGGTACTTTGTAGACTAGTACCCAAGATGGAGCTGACTAGACTTACCACCCTCTGCAGCTTCTTTCGGTCCTGTGCAGTAGCCCCCACCTCCCCCCACCCCCATATCTGACAGTGTCAGAATGCTCACCACGGAAGTTTTCAAGTGCATTTGTTGACATACCAAATCTCTTCAAACTCCTACTCTGTAGCTCTCAATTCTGTACTGCTGCCATGAAGAATAAAATTTCACGACATATGTGAGTGACAATAAACCTGATTCTGATGTGGGTGTCTATTGTGGACTGAGAGTAGAAGGGGGCAGGGAGAGGGGAATCATGGTTGGGAAAAGGGAAAGGGAGAGGGGAGGGAGCAGGAAGCACCAGAGGGACATTCTGTAATGATCAATAAACCAATTGTTTGGAATCAAATGACCTTGCCTGGTCTCTCAGGGCTGGGTGTGTTTGCACCTGCCTCTGGCACTCCTTCTCTGCCACCTGTCCCACACCCCTCCCACAGTGCTCCGTCCTCGCCATTCCCAACGTCCTTTCCTCCCATCGGATTTACAAACTCACTCTCCGCTCCACATTGACAAATACAGTACTGTGCAAAAGTCTTGGGCACCCTACCTATATACAGTACATATATATATATACCTATGATTTTTGCACTGTACTGTAGTTAAGCAGCATTTGTAAAAAAAGACAAAACTAGTCAATCTAGATTATTTCATCCTCTCCCCGCCCATCAGACAGATGGATAAAGTGCCACGTGGTTCCAGGTCAGTTTTTAATCTGCTGTTATAGGACTACTGAACGATCCCCTAACAGGATTACATAGACTCTTAACCTCACAATGTACCTCATTGTAACTGTTCACTTTATTATCCGCTGGCGTTGCACTTTCTGAGTAACTGTAATATATTCTGTATTCCGTTATTGTCTTCCCTCAAATGTCGTGTTGGAATGAAATAATCTCTGCGGAGGGCACACAAAGCAAGTATTTTCACTGTCTCTTAGTTCATTCGTTATGGGCCACGTCGCCTGACATCATCATGCGCCGTGTTGCATGACGTGGGCGATCATGGTCTTTCCACGACCATGATTGTTCTCGGCAAATTCTTCTACAGAAGTGGTTTGCCATTGCCTTCTTCTGGCCAGTGTCTTTACAAGACAGGTGACCTCACCCCAGCCACATTATCAATACTCTTCTGAGATTGTCCGCCTGGCGTCAGCAGTCACATAATCAGAACTTGTGATCTGCACCGGCTGCTCATACGACCATCCACCACCTGCTCCCATGCTTTCATGTGACCCTGATCGGGGAGTGGGGGCTACGCAGGTGCTACACCTTGCCCAGGGGTGACCAGCAGGCCAGCAGAGGGAAGCTGCGCCTCACACCTCCTTTGGTAGAGATTCATCTCCATCCTGCCACCCACATGACCCTCAGTACATGTGACAATAGTAAGGGGTGGGACTCCACGGTAGCCTAGTGGTTCACGTGAGGCTATTACAGCTCAGGGCATTGGGATTGGTGTTAAAATCCCGTATCCTCAGTCAGCACGTTTGTGTGGTCTTCCTGTGTGCTCGTGGCTTTCCCCCTGGTGCTCCGGGTCCCTCACACAGAACAAAGACGGGTAGGTTAATAAGTTAATTCCCATTCCCGCATGTCGATCCATGGCCTCCTCTCGTGCCAAGATGAGGCCACCCTCAGGGTGGGGGAGCCCCAACACTCATATTCCATCTGGGTAGCCTCCAACCTGATGGTATGAACATTGATTTCTCCTTCCGGTGAACAAAATTCCCTCCCCCCCCGCCCCGTCCATTCCCAGCTCTGACCTTTCACCGCCCCCCCCATTCCCGGCTCTGACCCTCCCCCCCCCCGCCCATTCCCGGCTCTGACCTTTCACCCCCCCACCCATTCCCGGCTCTGACCTTCCCGCCCCCGCCCATTTCCGGCTCTGACCTTCCCCCCCCCCGCCCATTCCTGGCTCTGACCTTTCACTTCTTCTCAGCTGCCTTCCCTTTCTCCAATGGTCCACTCTCCACCTCCAGTCAGACTCTTCCTTCTGCAGCCCCCTTGACCCTTCCCACCCACCTGGCTTCACCTAGCCTCCGCCCCCACCATTTTATTCAGGCATCGCCCCCCCCTTCCTTCTCAGTCCTGAAGACGACTCTCCGCCCAAAGCATCACCCGTTTTACTCCTTTCCATGGGTGCTGCCTGATGTGCTGCAGTTCCTCCAGCAGTTTGTGTGGGTTTACAATCGGTGGGGGCTGCTCGAAGGGCTATCTCGTGCTGTGTCTCTAAATCGATAAACCAATTACTATTTTGTATTTGCTGGGTGGGGAGGGAGGTTCTTACCTTGAAAATTCCAATCCAGTCGTTCTTATGGGGTGTGATCCTGGGGTTGCATTTTACAGCAATGTCTCTCGTGTACTGCATTTCTACGTTGACAGAGATTACTCGGACGAAGGTGCTGGAGTACAGTGAAGAGGTGCCAGTCAATGAATCTTCGTTCATGGTGTCCAGACTGAGCAATAAAGAGAGAAACAAAATGTATTTAGCCACAGTGTCTGAGATCTCCTTCCTAGGGGGAGAAAAACACCTTTATGATGCAAGACCACAGATGTAGGAACAGAATCAGGCCACTTGGGACTGCAGTTGGGAGGGTGAGTAGTTTCACGTTCCTCGGTATACACATCACCAAAGATCTCACCTGGATTGTACACACCGGCTATGTGGCAAAAAAAAAGGCACAACAGCGTCTCTTCCACCTCAGGCGACTGAAGAGGTTCGGCACGAGTCCCCAAATCCTCAAGACCTTCTGCAGGGGCACCATTGAGAGCATCCTGACTAGCTGTATCACTGCCTGGTACGGGAACTGCACCAACCTTGATTGCTGGTCACTGCAGAGAGTAGTACGGACAGCCCAGCACATCTGTGGATGTGAACTTCCCTCCATTGAGGACATTTACAGCAGCAGGTGCAGAAAGGAAGATCATCGGGGACACCAGTCACCCCCCACCCAACCATAAACTGTTTCTGCTGCTTCACTACCACAGCATTAAAGCCAAGATCAATAGGCTACGGGACAGCTTCTTTCTTCGAACTGGTGCTGGCATCCGTTAGTCTCACGAGACTATGGATCCACGCCTGGAAGGTTTCCAGGGCGCAGGCCTGGGCAAGGTTTTATGGAAGACCGGCAGTTGCCCATGCAGCAAGTCTTCCCTCTCCACGACACCAACGTTGTCCAAGGGAAGGGCAAGGGCCGATACAACTTGGCACCGGTGTCATCGCAGGAGTTGCCAGAATGAGGTTGAAGGCAGTGTCGGATTGCCTTAGGGACTCCAGCTCCCGATCTGTCCTCAGGATTTACTCTCGAAGCCTTTCCCATGAGTGGGTATGGCCACAAGGCAGCCGAGGTTTGAAAGCAGAGTTTTCCCCCTCTTAGACGGACTGTCTTCCCAGGCTGATGAGCTCAATCTACCTGAAGCACTGGTTTTAAGGCAGTAGGACCCGCCTTCGCCCCTTCTCCTGTCAGTACAAACAGTTCCGCTGGGCTTAGAGGCTAAACCACACGAGAAGGCCAGGAGTTGAACTTGGTTGTCAGAGGCTATTTGAGTCATATGCCGTAAGGAGCACCTTTAGGTAGTGGGAGCTTGTCCCCATTACCACTCCTCGGCTTGACAACCTTAAGAACCAAACTTCTTCAAACTATTAGACTTTTAAATTCACATGTCTGTACACTGCGATAGAGTCAAAGATTTTTACTCCCTCACGTTGTGGGATGGATGCAAGATTTAAATAGAAGCAAATTAAATTCAAATCTCCTCCACCATTCCATCGAGGCTGATATGAACCCAAGAAACAGGAGCAGGAGTAGGCCATCTGGCCAGTCGACCCTGCTCCACCATTCAATAAGATCATGGTTGATCTGGCCATGGACTCATCTCCACGAACCTGACTTTTCCCCATAACCCTTAATTCCCCTGCTCTGCAAAAATCGATCCAACCTTGTCTTCAATATATTTACTGGGGTAGCTTCCACTGCTTCATTGGGCAGAGATTTCCACAGATTCACCACCCTCTGAGAAAAGCAGTTTCTCCTCATCTCTGTCCTAAATCTACTCTCCTGAATCTTGAGGTCATGTCCCCTAGTTCTAGTCTCACCTATCAGTGGAAACAACTTTCCGGCCTCTACCTTATCTATCCCTTTCATAATTTTATATGTTTCTATAAGATCTCTTCTCATTCTTCTGAACTCCCGTCCCAGTCCCAGGCAACTCAATCTCTCCTCAAAATGTATTATTCCCCTCAACCCCATTCCCCTGCCTCCTCCTTGTATCTTTTGACACCCTTGCTATTTACAAGACTGGTGACCTCAGCCATTATCAATACTCTTCAGAGATTATCTGCCTGGCGTCAGTGGTCGCATAACCAGGACTTGTGATCTGCACCGGCTGCTCATATGACCATCCATCACCTGCTCCTGTGGCTTCATGTGACCTAGATCTGGGAGGGTGTGGGGGGGGGGGGGGGGCTAAGCAGGTGCTACACCCTGCCCAAGGGTGACCTGCAGGCTAGTGGAGGGAAGGAGTGCCTTACACCTCCTTTGGTAGGGACGTATCTCCACCCGCCACCCGGAAGGCGGCAGTGGCAAATTACTTCTGAGGAAAAGTATGCCAAGAACAATCATGGTCAAGGACTGTGATTCTGTGAAATAAATTCCATAGATTCATCACCCTCTGCCAAAAGAAATTCCTTTTCATCTCTGTTCTAAAGGGAGGATCTTCTCTTCTGCGGCTGTGCCCACCATGTTCACTCTGTCGAGGCCTTTCACTATCTGACGGGTTTCAGTCAGATCCTCCCGTCTCAACTCTGGCGAGTACAGGCCCAGAGCAGAGCATTCCAATGCTTCTCACACGTTAACCCTTCCATCCCTGGGATCATCCCCGTGAACCTCCTCTCTAATATCAGCACATCCTTGCTCAGATAAAGCTCCCAAAATTGCTCACAATACTCCAAGTGAGGCCTCACCA
Source organism: Mobula birostris (assembly GCF_030028105.1). Classification (NCBI taxonomy): domain Eukaryota; kingdom Metazoa; phylum Chordata; class Chondrichthyes; order Myliobatiformes; family Myliobatidae; genus Mobula; species Mobula birostris. Next base: position 37,219,413 of record NC_092379.1, read on the forward strand.
GTGCCCTATAAAGCCTCATCATCACATCCTTGCTTTCGTATTCTAGTCCTCTCGAGATGAATGCCGACATCATATTTGCCTTCCTCCCCGATGACGTATCCAGCAACTTATCCTTTAGGTAATCCTGTGCGAGAACCCCCAAGTCCCTCTGTACAGCGGGTTTTTAAAATTTTCTCCGTTTCGAAAATAGCCCATGCCTTTACTCCTTCTACCAAAGTGCATGTCTGTACACTTCCCGACACTGCATTCCATCTGTCACTTCTTTGTCCGTTCTCCTAATCTGTCCAAGTCCTCCCTGCTTCCTCAACACCACCGGCCCCCACTACCCATCTTTGTATCGTCCACAAACTTGGCCACAAACCCAGCAGTTCCGTCATCCAGGGATGAGAGCGGGAGAGGTGAGGGAAGGATCTGAACACACGGATTGCTTTTTAAAAAAATTAATCAAATCTGATCCTCATTTATCACCAAAGAAAATGAGACCAACTTGGATCAGTCTGTGCAAGGAAAGAAATTCAAACACAAGTGACATGAAAGGGAATGAAAAAGAAATTGCAGGGAACAAACTGTTTAAAACAGCCAGAAACACTGCAGCAGACCAGCATTCAAGATGGACAATGGTGGCAGACAGGATCTCATGAAAACCTGACATTCTCCTGCCATTAATCATTCGGCATCTATTCAGTCAAAAAGTTGGGACCAGGAATCAGACACAGTTTCTCATATGGAGAACAACAGATCTGACAACACACAAGGTGTACATTATGTGTGTGTGTATGAGAGAGAGAGACACACACACAGAGCGAGGGAGGTTAAAAATTTGCAGAACACTGCAGTAATTTTACATATTGTACTGCACTGTAGCCACACAAAATAAAACAAGTTTCATGACATATATGAGTGACGATAAACCTGATTCTGATGTGAGTCTCCATTGTGGACTGAGAGTGGGAAGGGGGGGCAGGGAGAGGGGAATCATGGTTGGGAAAAGGGTGGGAGTGGGAAGCATCAGAGAGACATTCTGTAATGATCGGTAAACCAATTGTTTGGAATCAAATGACCTTGCCTGGTGTCTCAGGGCCGGGTGTGTCGGTACCCCCGCCAGACACACCATCTCTGCCACCTGTCCCCGCACCCCTACGGCGGTATTCCACACGCAAAATTCCCAACATCCCTTTGCTCCCGCCGGATTTAAAAGCACGCTCTCAGTGCACATTGACAAACACAGTACTGTGTGCAGAAGTCTTGGGCACCCCAACTATATACAGGCGCCCGAGATGTTTGCACAGACTGTAAACAGCAGAATTAAGCCATTCAGCCCATCGAGTCTGTTCTGGAAGAGGAGAGAAAACAGGGGTACAGTTGAGCAGTGATAGGATCAATGTTCAGGCTGTGATACAACAGAAGGGTGTACATTTCATAGTGTGCCCAACTTGCTGGAACACAGATGGAAAAATCATATAACTCCCATGAACGGAAAATCCACCAGGGTGGGGCAGAAAAATCTGTAGCAGTAAAATTATATCCCAACAACTGCCCAACACATTAACCAAAGAGAATAAATGAAATGTCCAAATCACTTCTACTGTTTTTGTGTGGGGGAGATAGGGGAAGGGGGGGTTGTGGATTGATGTTCAATCTGACGTTTCCCTGTGGACGATCAGTTAGTTTTTGTGTGAGGGAGGGGATTGATGTTCAATCCGACGTTTCTGTGTGGTCAATCAGTTAGTTTTTGTGAGGTGGAGGGGATTCGGTGGGGGGGGCGGGTTTAGGGTTTGATGTTCAATCTGACAGTTCCGTGTGGACAATCTGTTAGTTTTTCTGTGAGAGAGGGGATTGGCGGGGCGTGGTTTAGGGTTTGAGATTTCTGTAATTCAACAAACCCCTCACATTCTTTCTCCTAGTTCGACAACCTCAGCTTCCAACAAACTCCCTCTGCCCGTGAATGGGCATTCTAGCCATGCCCAGGGTTTAGTCTCCTACCCGATGTATTCAGCGAGAGGCCACCTCCTGTGTCAGTACATGTATCCATACAGCACTCTATTTCCTCACTATACCAGACACGCATTGCCTGAGTACTCACCTGGATTCCGTGGCCTTCATCCTCTCGGCAGCCCAGCCACTTTCAACAACATGAACAACCTCAGCCTGTTTGGCAAGATGCCTCCAGTTTGTTGTGGCTTCGTCGTGGCAAACTGCCTCTCCAATGCCATGATGAGTCGGACTGTGTTGCCCGTCATGCTGCCTCCAGAAGAAAGGCAAACGGATCATGTTTCAGAGCAGCTAAAAGACGTTCTTATCTCTGCTCCCACCAGAGCCTCCTCACCCATGGCTCCAGGGGTGGGCTGAAGGAGATACCCCTCGCCCAGCCGTCAACTTCAGGTACCTCAATAAACTCAGAACCACCAATGCATCTGAAAGCTGCCTCATGTGCTCCAGGGAGTGAAGAGGCAATGAATCTGAGCAAACCAAAGACCTCTTCTGCAGGTCTCCCTGGTTTTCAGTCACTTCGTTACCCACTGAAAAAACAGAATGGGGAGATCAAATACGAATGCAATGTGTGTTCGAAGCCCTTCGGTCATCCATTTAACCTAAAAGTATGTATTTTGTCTACAATCTTTCTACTTGTAGGAACAGGCACAGGCTTGCACTCTCAGCTCGGGCTACTCTTTGCACTGGAACTCTCATGTGCTTCCTCACTGCTGCCAGGGGTAGGACATGCAGAAGCACATCACTACTTGTGTGAAGGGCATTGTTCCCTCCTTCCCTCCTCCAAGAAAGGGATTATTTGTGCCTGTTGCACCGCTGCCATTCCAACCCACCATTCCAGTGGGACTCAACTGTCAAACAGCTGGACATCAGCTCCCAGTTGTGGAGTCTTGACTGTCGGTGTGACAGGGGGTGGCTCGTCAAGAATCCTGTCAGGGCTCTCTCTCTCTCAGTCTTTTCTCCAGAGGGAGAGAGAACGATCAGAAAACTCGGGTCTGACGGGGAGATTTCTCTCTCTCTCTCGCTGATCTTTCGGCAGAATGAAACACTCTCTGAACGAGCTGTCCCGAGGCTCCTCAAAGGAGGATCTTCCAAAAGGGAGTTCGGGGGCTGTGACTGCCAGCCACGGGGAAGATGACTGCGAGACGCCGCAAGACGCTTCCCAAACCGACACCGTAATTCTCTGCCATGCCCGTGAAGGCCGGGCCAAGACGATGAGGCGGAAGAGGTAACGACCAAATAAATGGCAGGCAATCCGGTATTGGGTGGGTGGGGTGCGTCCATTGCCGGTAGTGTTATCGGCGGGTGGGAGGGTGTTTGTGGGTCGGTCCGCTCATCATCCAAGTCGGGTTCTTAAATTTAGCCTCAGAATACACGGTCGACCCTTGGGAGCAGAGATGAAGGAAAACATTTCCACCATGGACTAGATGGGCCGAAGGGCTCGCTTATGTACTGCAGTTCATAAGGAAGCGGGGTTTGGGGTTTGATGTTTAATCTGACGTTTCCATGTGGACGATCTGTTAGTTTTTGTATGAGGGAGGGGATTCGGGGGGGGGCGGTGTTTGGGGTTTGATGTTCAATCTGACGTTTCCGTTTGGACAATCTGTTAGTTTTTGTGTGAGGGAGGGGATTGGGTGGGGTTTGGGATTTGAGATTTGATGTTCAATCTCACGTTTCCATGTAAACGATCAGTTCCTTTTAGTATGAGGGAGGGGATTCGGGGGGGGGGGTTGGGTTTGATGTTCAATCTGACGTTTCCATGTGCACGATCTGTTAGTTTATGTGTGAGGGAGGGGATTTGGGGGGTTTCAGATTTGATTTTCAATCTGATGTTTCTGTGTGGATGATATGTTAGTTTTTGTGTGAGGGAGGGAATTCGGTGGGGGGGGTTGGGTTTGATGGTCAATATGACGTTTCCATGTGGACGATCTGTTAGTTTTTGTGTGAGGGAGGGGATTGGGGGAGGTTGGGGTTCGATGTTCAATACAACGTTTCCATGTTGACGATCTGTTAGTTTTTGTGTGAGGGAGCAACTGGGGGGGTTTGGGATTTGATGTTCAATCTCCCGTTTCCGTGTGGACGATTTGTTAGTTTTTGTGTGAGGGAGGGATTTGGGGTTTGATGGTCAATCTGAGTTTCCCTGTGGATGATCTGTTAATTTTTGTGTGAGGGAGGGGATTGGGATTTGATGTTCAATCTGACGTTTCCATGTGGACGATCTGTTAGTTTTTGTGTGAGGGAGGGATTCAGGGGGTGTTTGGGGTTCGATGTTCAATACGATGTTTCCCTGTGGATGATCTGTTAGTTTTTGTGTGAGGGAGGGGATTGTGGGGGTTTGGGGTTTGATGTTCAATCTGACGTTTCCGTGTGGACGATCTCTTAGTTTTTTTGTGAGTGTGGGGATTGGTGGGGGGGCAGTTAGGGTTTGATGTTCACTCTGATGTTTCCGTGTGGACGATCCGTTAGTTTTTCTGTGAGAGATGAGATTGGGAGGGGGTTTGGGGTTTGATGTTTAACCTGAAGTTTCCATGTAGACTATCAGTCCGTTTTTGTGTGAGGGAGGGGTTTTGTTGTTTGATGGTCAATCTGAAGTTTCCCTGCGGATGATCTATTCGCTTTTGTGTGAGGGAGGGGATTGGGGTGGATTGGGATTTTATATACAATCTGACGTTTCTGCGCGGACAATTCTATCTCCTGTGATCAGAATTCCTATCTCCTTTACCACAGCATTGGAGAGGGATAGTCACAGACAAGTTAGGAAAACGTTTAATTGGAGTAAGGGGGAATATGAGGCTATCAGGCAGGAACTTGGAAGCAGAAATTGGGAACAGAGATTCTCAGGGAAATGTACGGTGAAGTGTGGCAAATGTTGAGGGGATTTTTGCGTGGAGTTCTGCTTAGAGACGTTCCAATGAGACAGGGAAAGGACGGTCGGTAACAGGAACCGTGGCGTAGAAAGGCTGTTGTAAATCTCGTCAAGAAGAAAAGCTTACGAAAGGTTTAAGAAACTAATGATGGAGATCTGGAAGATTATAAAGCCAGCAGGAAGGAGTTTGAGAATGAAATTAGGAGAGCCGGAAGGGGCCATGAGAACTTCGGAGCACCCCGAGGTGTCATGGCGCCTTGCCGTTGGCGGCGTTACCGTGGCCCCCGTTTGAGGTTGCGAGGAGAGCGAGTCCCACCTGACGCGGAATTATTGGGAGCCCTTTCGGTTCCCGAGCCAGGCGCTCGGCCTGTGGCGGAGTCTAACTGGCCGGCCAACCATGCCTGGTGTCGGTGACTGGCCTCGGCCCCATTCGGACCAAAACCGCAGCCGAATCTGTTGCTTTGCCTCGGGTCTGACGGGGAGATTTCTCTCTCTCTCTCGCTCTGATCTTCCGGCAGAATGAGACGCTCCCTGAACGAGCTGTCCCGAGGCTCCTCAAAGGAGGCTCTTCCAGAAGGGAGCTCGGGGGCTGCGACTGCCAGCCACGGGGAAGATGACTGCGAGACGCCGCAAGACGGTTCCAATCCGACACCGGAATTCTCTGCCGAGCCCGTAAAGCCCGGGCCGAGATGATGAGGCGGGAGAGGTAACGACCAAATAAATGGCAGGCAATCCGGTATTGTGTGGGTGGGGTGCGTCCGTCCGTCGCCGGTAGTGTTGTGGGCGGGAGGGAGGGTGTTTGTGGGTCGGTCCGCTCACCATCCAAGTCGAGTTCTTACATTTAGCCTCAGAATAGACGGTCGACCCTTGGGAGCAGAGATGAAGGAAAACATTTCCACCATGGACTAGATGGGCCGAAGGGCTCGCTTATGTACTGCAGTGCTGCCTGCGGAGGGCCCTGCTCGGCCAGAGGGCGCCGAGTCTGTGGAATGCGTTGTCACAAGATGGCGGACGAGGCCAAGACATTGGGTGTGGCCAAAGCGGGGTTGGTGCCGCCTTGTTGAGTCAGAGCTTCAGAGGTTATGGGGAGAAAGCTGGAGACTGGCGTTGAGAGGGAAAATAAAGGATCAGGGATTAAATATTACGTTTTCCTGTACTAGGAACTTGCTGTGGTGTGTTTGTCAGGACTCAACATATGAAAAACATTCAAAAATTACAAAGAATTGACTTTATTTCTTACATCCTTCACATACATGAGGAGAAAAAAAATCCTTTACGTCATGTCTCTGTCTAAATGTGCCATGTGCAAATTATACACTAATTTCCTGTGCTCCTTCCTAATGGTTGAGGGGTAATAAATGTTTCTGAACCTGGTGGTGTGGGTTCTAACGTTCCTGTCATTCCTTCCTTATGTTTGAGAGGGTAATAAGTATTCCTGAACCTTGTGGGGTGGGACCTGAGGCTCCAGTGCCTTCTTGCTGATGGTTGAGGGGTAATAACTGTTCCTGAACCTGGTGGTGTGGGTCCTGAGGCTCCTGTTACCTCCTTCCTGATTGTTGAGGGGTAATAACTGTTCCTGAACCTGGTGGTGTGGGTCCTGAGGCTCCTGTACCTCCTTGCTGATGGTTGAGAGGCAATAAATATTCTTGAAACCTGGTGGTGTGGTATCTGAGGCTCCTGCACCTCCTTCACTTCTCGTTGAGGAGTAACAACTGCTCCTGAACCTGGTGATGTGGGTCCTGACATTCCTGTACCTCCTTCCTGATGGTTGAGGGTAATAAATATCCCTCACTCACTCTCCCCCTACCTCCTTCAATCTCCCATTTCCTCCCTCACACTCCCCCTCCCTCCCGCACTCTCCCTCCCTCCATCACTCTCCCTCCCTCCATCTCTCCCCTCCCTCCCTCATTCTCCCCTCTCCCCGCTTCACTCTCCCTCTCCCCCTCACTCTCACTCTCCCTCTCCCCCTTCCTCTCCCTCTCCCCCTCACTCTCACTCTGCCCCCCCCCACTCTCCCTCCCTCCCTCACTCTCCCGTCACCCTCTCTCCCTCACTGTCACCCTCTTCCACACTCTCCCTCCCTCACTCTCCCTCACTCCCTACCTCACTCTTCCCCTCTCCCTCCCTCCCTCACGCTCCCCCTCTAACTCCCTCACTCTCCCCCTCTCCCTCACACTCTCCCTCTCTCCCTCCCTCCCTCTCCCCCTCTCCCTCCCTCACTCTCCCCCTCTTACTCCCTCTCCCCTGTCCCTCCCTCCCTCACTTTCCCCCTCTCCCTCCCTCCCTCACGCTCCCCGTCTCTCTCACTCTCCCCATCCTCCTGCCTCCTTCACTCTCCCCTCCCCTTCCCTCACTCTCTCCCTCCCTCCCTCACTCTCCCCCTCCCTCACTCTCCCCTCTCTCCCTCACTCTCCCCTCTCTCTCTCTCTCACTTTCTCCTCCCTCCCTCACACTCCCCCTCCCTCCCTCACACTCCCCTCTCCTTCCCTCAATCTCCCCTCCCTCCCTCACTGTCCCCCTCTCCATCCCTCACCCTCTCTCCTTCCCTCACTCTCCCTCCCCCTGCCTGACTCTCCCACTCTCCCTCCCTCCCTCACTCACCCCCTCTCCCTCCCTCACTCACCCCCTCTCCCTCCCTCACCCACACCCTCTCCCTCCCTCACTCTCCTTCCCCCTCCCTCCCTCATTCTTACTCTCCCTCCCTCACTCTCCCCTCTCTCTCCCTCAGTCTTCCTCCCTCTCTTACTATCCCCCTCTCCCTCCCTTACTCTCCCCCTCTCCCTCCCTCACTCTCCCCTTCCCCTCTCTCCCTCACTCACCCTCTCTCCGTCCCTCCCTCACCCCCTCCCTCTCCCCCTCTCCCTCCCTCCCTCACTCTCCACTCTCCCTCACGCTCCCTGCCTCTACCCATCTCGTTCCCTCCCTCTCCCTCTCTCCGTCCCTCCTTCACTCTCCCCCTCCTTCCCTCACTCTCTCCCTCCCTCACTCTCTGCCCATCCCTCAATCCCCCCCTCCCTCCCTCAATCTCCCCTCCCTTCCTCTCTCCCCTCTCTCTCTGACACCCCCTCCCTCACTCTCCCTTCCTTCATGACTCTCCCCTACCTCCCTCGTTCTCCCCTCTCCCCCTCCCTCCCTCCATCCCTCAATCTCCCCCTCCCTCAATCTCCCTTTCCCTCCCTCTCTCCACCTCTCTCTCTGACTCTCCCTCCCTCACTCTCCATCCCTTCATGACTCTCCCCTACCTCCCTCATTCTCCCGTCTCTCCCTCCCTCACTCTCTCTCCCTCCATACCTCATTCTCCCCCTCTCCCTGCATCCCTCACTCTCCCTTCCTCCCTCCCTCAACCTCTCTCCCTCCCTCACCCTCTCTCCCTCCCTCACTCTCCCCCTCTCCCCCTCACTCTTCCCCCACTCATTCACTCTCCCCCTCCCTCACTCCCCCTCTTCCTCCCTCCCTCACTTCCCCCTCCCCCCTCATTTTCACCCTCCCTCCCTCACATTCCATCCCTCAATCTCCCCATCTCCCTCCCTCACTCCCCTGCCTCCCTCACTCTCCCCCCTCCCTCAATCTCCCTCTCCCTCCCTCTCTCCCCCTCTCTCTCTGACTCTCCCGCCCTCACTCTCCCTCTCCCTCCATCACTCTCCCCATCCCTCTCTCACTCGCCCTCTTCCTTCCAACCTCATTCTTCCTCCCTCCCTCACTTCCCCCTCTTCCTCCATCCCTCACGCTCCCTGTCTCCCTCTCCCTCTATCCCTCACCCTCTCTCACTCTCCCCTCACTCTCTCCCCCTCACTCCCATCTCTTCCTCCCTCCCTCCCCTCTCCCCCCTCATTTTCCCCCTCCCTCCCTCACTCTCCCTCCCACATTCTCCCCATCTCCCTCACTCTCCCCCTCCCTCCCTCACTCTCCCCTCCATCCCTCAATCTCCCCCTCCCTCCCTCAATCTCCCTCTCCCTCCCTCTCTCCCCTCTCTCTGACTCCCCCTCCCTCACTCTCCCTCCCTTCATGACTCTCCCCCTGCCTCCCTCATTCTCCCCTCTCTCCCTCCCTCATTCTCCCTCTCCCTCCCTCACTCTCCCTCCCTCCATACTTCATTCTCCCTCCCTCCCTCACTTTCCCCCTCTCGCTCCATCCCTCACACTCACCGTCTCCCTCTCCCTGCATCCCTCACCCTCTCTCCCTCCCTCACTCACCCTCTCTCCTCCCTAACTCTCCCCCTCTCCCTCCGTCACTCCCTCTCCTCTCACTCTCATCCTCCCTCCCTCACTCTCCCCTCTACCTCTCACTCACTACCCCTCCCTCCCTCAACCTCTGCTCGCTCCCTCACTCTAACCCTGTCCTTCCCTCCCTCACTCGCCCAGCCTCCATACCTCACTCTATCTCCCTCCATTTCCCTCTCTCCCTCCCTCCCTCACGCTCCTCGTCTCCCTTACTCTCCCCATCTCCCTCCCTCACTCTCCCCCTCCCTCCCTCACTCTCCCTCTCACTCCCCTCTCCCTCACTCTCCCTCCCACCCTCACTCTCCGATCTCCCTCCCTCCCTCACTCTCCACCTCTCCCTCCCTCACTCTCCCCCTCTCCTTCTATCCCTCACTCTCCCCTCGCTCCCTCACTCTCCCCCTCTCCTTCCCTCACTCCCATCTCCCCCACCCCCTCTCTGAGACCATGGACCGTCACATGTCCCCTGACCATATCCCCCCCCCCCCGAGAACATGGACCGTCACACGTCCCCTGACCGTGTCCCACCCCATCTCTGAGACCACGGACCATCACACATCCCCTGACCGTGTCCCACCCCCTCTCTGAGACCACGGACCATCACACGTCCCCTGATCGTGTCCCATCCCTCTCTGAGACCACGGACCAACACACGTCCCCTGACTGTGTCCCACCCCCTCTCTGAGACCACGGACCATCACACGTCCCCTGATCGTGTCCCATCCCTCTCTGAGACCACGGACCAACACACGTCCCCTGACTGTGTCCCACACCCTCTCTGAGACCACGGACCATCACACGTCCCCTGATCGTCCCCCACCCTTCTCTGAGACCACGGACCATCACACGTCCCCTGATCGTGTCCCACCCCCTCTCTGAGACCACGGACCTTCACACGTCCCCTGACCGTCTCCCACCCCTCTCTGAGACCACGGACCATCACACGTCCCCTGACCGTCCCCCACCCCTCTCTGAGACCTCGGACCGTCACACGTCCCCTGACCGTGTCCCAGTCCCGGGGTCAGACACAGAGAGGAGCTGTGCTGACTGAACTGGGAGAAATCGAGGCAAAACTACTGGATAAAGTTCGTGGAATACTTTGGAGGTGGCTCTAAATGTCTCTTGGACAACCGAGTGAGTGACGGTGCTGGTGTGGAAACTCGGTGTGGAGTTTTACTGGCGGTTTGGGCTGGGTTTGTTGGCGGCTGCTAACTGCGTAGCTCCCAGCTGCGGCCGCTGGCAACTCGCCAGGAAGCCGGTTCGCTCCAAAACCGGAGGCAAACGCCGTCGTTCCCCCCCATTGACAGCGGGGCAACGTTCCTCCTCCATTGTTTTCCTGATTTTCGTCCGGTGTTGGTGCCGGAGCATCTGGAAGGACGTTTCGGCCTCTCCCGGCCTGGGTCTCTGCAAGTCCGACGGAGCCTTTCCTGGCGTCGAGCCAGCGAGGCACTGTCGACTGCAAACTTTCCCGGCCAGTTATTCGACTCGTTCCAGGACATCTAACCGGCACCGCTGTAGGATTCTCGGACTGGAAAGAGCGCCAACATGCCGGACCGGTCTCCAGGGAGTCGCGGGCCTTCAGGGAGTTACGCAAGGGCGGCTGCCTCCCCGGCCTCGGACAACGCCCTTTTTCGGTCGGTGAAGGTGGAACGTGGGGTGCAATGTATTTTGCGCCCTGGAATGACACTAGAAAAGTGTACGGAGGCAATGGAGGACCTTGTTGGGAAAGGTGGTATTCTGGCCACCGAGAAGGAGTTCGGAAAGGCGGTGTTTTATCTGGCGAATGAAGAGCTAGTGCACCGGGCCCTAAGCAGGGGAGTCACGGTAGACAACATCTTTTTACCTATGGAGCTGGTGACGGCCCCCACGCAACGTATCGTGCTTGGGCATGTTAAGCCTTTCATTCCAAATGAGGACTTGCTACCCCCACTGGCCCGTTTAGGGCAAGTAAGGTCAGAGATCACTGCCATCCGACACAAATTTAAGAGACGCACCCTCCGCACCGTAATCTCTTTCCGGCGTCAGGTTTTCATGCAGCTGGAAAGGGAGGACGATGTTGAGGGCCGGTTTACTGTCCGGCACGAGGGAGTGGATTATCAGGTGTACTGGAGCTCCGAGCGCCCGCGGTGCCATGCGTGCAGGGGGGTGGGGCACTTTCGGAGGGACTGTCCTGCCGCCCGGAACCCGAGGGAGCCCATTTCGGGCACCAGTGCCCCAGCTACCTCTGCCCCTGATCCTACTCCTGCGCGTGCGTCTGCGCCTGCATCTGATCCTGCCCCCGCCCGTGATCCTGCCCCAGCCCCTCACCCTGCCCCTGCCCCAACCCCTACCCCTACTCCTACGGTTGGGTCGGTCCCTGCTCCTCTCCCTGTGGTTCAGGTGGGGGACGGGGTGGAGTCTGTGCGGAGTAAGAAGGCAAAGGGGAAATCCAAACACAGTAAGAAGCGGGCCTTTGAGGCTGCAGAGCTCACGCCCATTTCGCCTGAAGTGGAGCGTGGGGCTCGGGGAGGTGCACAAGCAGACGGGGCGATGGAAACAGAAAGCGCCGCCCCATCGGTGAAGCCTGCACCTGTGTGCTCCTCCGGTGTGAAGAGGAGAAGGGAACGTTCCCGCAAGAGGGCAGGGGATGTAGATGCGGAGGAGTCCCAGGAAGGGGTGGGAATCCGGGTAGGGGTTGGTTCTAAACCTGAGTCGCCAGATGTAGCCACCAGTCCTGGGGAAGATGGTGTGGTTGTGCAAAAAGCTTGTGATAGCCCTGTTTGCACAAATGAGGCAGCCCTGGAGGCCTCCACCCAGGACCTACAAGTCAGCGCCTCTCTGGAGGCCAGTGTACCGAATAATGTAAGAGGAGACGAGACAAAGCTCTCTCATTCTCAGCACCAGGCTGCTTGTGAATCCCTTGGACCAAAGGTGCCAGGTTCCCCTTTATGCCTGCCCCCTGGGGAGGGCGTTTTTCTGTGCACGTCGACCCCAGCAATTAATGACTTGCAGGGAGTCCCTGGGGATTGTCCCTCCACTGTCGCAAATGTGGATGAGGCTGATGCGACGGTAGAGCGGGCAGGTAAGAGCGAGGTGCCCGCTGCACGGTATGGGTCACAAGCGCAGCCATCTTTTGGAACATGCGGGGAGGCCGATGGGGATTCTGTCTGCAGTGACGGGTTGGAGGGGGACTCTTTCGATAGTGAAATAATGGACATCCTCACCCCTCCTGAGAAGTCCCCATTGATACCTGTAGAGGAAATTAAGCATTTTATTCTCACCTCTGAGGGTGCCAAGCACCGGCCTCAACTAGCCTCGCTACGCTGGCCCAGCATGCCGAGGCTGGTGAGGTCCCTGCGAGTCATCCTCGGACGAAAGGGAAAGAGGAATGCGGTGGCGGGGAACGACAGACGGCAACTAAAATCTTTCCTAGATGACGTAGTAAGGGACATTAGAGGAGAAGCAGCCTCGCTCCTACGGGGGATGGTGGGTCACAGGGTGTCGCTGGTACCGCTCGAGCCCGGAAGGCAAAAAGTAACCTTGCTTTCTTTCCGGACAGTGTGGTGGAGGGCGCCTCCGCTCTCACCGAAATGGGCACAGCTGCTGAGACCTAGTGTGCTCCCGCCATGAAGCTTACCATAGCTAGTCTCAATGTAAACGGCAGCAGGGGTCCTCTTCGCAGGCATAACAATCTCTCAGCCCTCAGGGATGGGAGGTATATGGTGAGTTTCCTGCAGGAAACCCATACCATCCCTGGGGACGAGTCTGCTTGGCTCCTGGAGTGGCGGGGCGGGGTCTACATGAGCCACCTCAGCTCCATTTCTAGCGGGGTGGCGATCCTGTTGGCCCCGACCTTCCAGCCAGTAATTGAAAGAGTCCAGGACGTTGTGCCCGGCCGTCTGCTCCACCTGGTTGTGCGCCTGGATGGCGTACCATTGCATTTTATCAATGTGTATGCTCCCAGGCGCGGTGTGATGCAGACGCGCCTATTCTGCCAGCTGTCCACCCTACTGAGCTCCATCGATCCTGGGGATTGCGTCATCCTCGGGGGAGATTTCAATTGTACCCTCGAGGCGGAGGACCGTTCGGGCCTCCAACGCGACCCAGCATCGGCAAAAAAGTTAAAGGAGCTAGTCGGCTCCTTTGACTTGGTGGACAGCTGGCGGAATCTTCACCCCAACTCTAGCGCCTTCTCGAGAAGGTCTAGAGAAGGAGGTTCCAGGATAGACCGCATTTACATCTCTCGGGCCTACGTCTCCCGCGTGTCGGCATCCTCCATGCGGCCGGTGTCGTGCTCGGATCATCACCTTGTGTGGATGGAATTTATTCCACTACACCCTCGGGTGGGATCCGGGTATTGGCATTTTAACAACCGGCTGCTGGAGGACAGCCGATTCCGGGATTCGTTCCGAGCTTTCTGGGTCTCCTGGAAGGAGAGGCGGAGAGAGTTCTGCTCCCTACGGCTATGGTGGGATGTGGGCAAAGCCCACATCCGGTTTTTATGTTGGGAGTACACTAGGGGGTCGACAAAGAGGCGGAGCTCTGAGGTTGAGCGGCTTGAGAGAGCGTTGCTTGACCTGGAGTCCCGCCTCGGTCCGACCGCTGGAGACCAGCAGCTGTGGCAGGAATACCAGGAGAAGAAGGACGCACTAAGGAACCTGCAGCTCCAGCAGTCCCGAGGTGCGTACGTGAGGTCACGGATCCAAATGCTGCAGGATTTGGACCGTGGCTCACCCTTCTTCTACTCGTTGGAAAGGTGGCGGGGAGTTCAAAAGCAGCTAGTGGAGCTGCTGGCTGCTGATGGCTCCTCCATCACGGACCCTGATGGAATTAACAACGAGGTCCGTTCATTCTATCGGTCCTTATTCTCGCCTGATCCGTCAAATGCGGAGGCGTGTAATGAGGTCTGGGAGGATTTGCCGAAGGTCAGCCCAGAGGACGCAGTGCGTCTGGATGCCCCCCTGACTCGGGAGGAGCTGTCCACTGCCCTTCGGCAACTCCGGAGGGGCAAGTCCCCTGGTTTGGATGGACTGAGTGTTGAGTTTTATCAGGGTTTTTGGGATGTCCTGGGGGATGATTACAGCCTTGTCCTAGGGGAGAGCCTAGCCACCGGAGAAATGCCCCTCTCATGGCGGAGAGCTGTTGTGGTCCTACTGCCCAAGAAGGGAGACCTCCGCCTGCTAAAGAACTGGCGGCCGGTCTCCCTCTTGTGCGTGGACTACAAGATCTTCGCCCGGGCAATGGCCAACCGTCTGGGTTCGGTAATTGGACAGGTGGTCCATCCTGACCAATCTTATACAGTCCCGGGCCGCTCCATCCAGGACAATGTCCACCTAGTACGGGACCTGATCCACCTACTCCAGGAGACTGGGACCCCGGCAGCGTTTCTTTCTCTTGACCAGGAGAAGGCTTTTGACCGGGTGGACCACAGTTTCCTGGTGGGCACCCTGCAGGCTTTTGGGCTCGGACCACACTTTGTGGCCCAAGTTCGGCTCCTGTACTCTGCCGCAGAGTGCCTAGTTAAGATTAACGGATCATTGACAGGACCTATCCACTTCCGAAGAGGAGTGCGTCAAGGGTGACCCATGTCCGGTCAACTGTGTGCGATCTGTGTCGAGCCATTCCTCAGCCTTCTTTGGCGAAGGCTGACAGGTCTGGTTCTGCGCGAACCGGACATGGGGGTCGTCCTCTCGGCCTACGCCGATGATGTACTCCTCATGATGACAGACCCCTGTGACCTGCGGAGGATGCGCGAGTGCCAAGATGTTTTCTCGGCGGCATCCTCTGCCAGGATCAACTGGGCGAAATGTTCCGGACTCTTAGTAGGCCAGTGGCAGGTGGACTCCCTGCCGGAGGAGATGAGAGCTTTTGAGTGGAGCACCAGACGTCTTCTCTATCTGGGAGTCTACTTGAGTCCTTCTGGGGAGACCTGGCTGGCGAACTGGCAGGACCTGGAGACAAAGGTCATGGCCCGGCTAGGGCGCTGGTCAGGCCTTCTCAGGGTGCTTTCCTATCGAGGCAGGGTGGTGGACATAAACCAGCTGGTGGCCTCCATGTTGTGGTACCGAATGGTCACCTTGGCCCCCCCCTGCCCCTTTTGTCGCAAGAATGCTGAGGAAGCTAGTGGACTTCTTCTGGGGAAACAGGAAGCACTGGGTCGCTGCAGCGGTTCTGAGTCTCCCAGAAGGAGAGGGCGGACAGTCGCTGGTGTGTGTACGCACACGACTGGTGGCTCTCCGCCTCAGGACGCTGCAGAGATTCCTGTACGCCGAGCACCCTCCCAGGTGGCACATGTTGGCGACTTTCTTCCTCCGGAGGGGCTACTGTCTTGCCGAAGATATGCAGCTACCACCGGCGGGCGTCAGCCGTGCTGCTTTGCAGAGGCTGCCCGGCTTCTATCAGGACCTACTGAGAGTCTGGAACATGGTTGCCTCAGGCCGGGAATCCCCTCCTCTGGCAGAGGGCGGGGTCCTGGCCGACCCTTGCCCTGTCTCAACGGATGTCAGTGCGGCTCAGGTGTGTGGAACGACTCGGGCTGAGCTGCTCGTCGGGCCCAGGCCCCGCAGCCTTACCCGAGAGACGAATCCACACAACTTGAGCCGTCTTTCATCAACACCCACAATCCCATTCAGGGATGCAGGCAGGAGGTACCTTTATGGGCTGCTGCTCCACACCCTCCACTTCCTAGCATTTGTCCACCGTCCCGACACGCCATGGCGGTCGGTCTTTCCACCTGGAGGTGAGGGGGGTCCCCAGTGGAAGTCCCTCAACAAGGGAGTCCTTCCCATGCACCTTGGGGATCTCGGCTGGAGGGTGCTGCATAAAGCGGTGCCCTGCAATAAGTTCTTTAGTTTGTACACGGATCTCCCAGCCGCGTGTCACTTCTGCGGGCTGGAGGAGACCGTGTACCATATGTACGTGGAGTGTGTGAGACTGCAGCCCCTTTTCGCGTATTTGCGTGGGCTGCTTCTCGCCTTCTGGTTGCATTTCAGTCCCACCCTATTCATATATGGTCATCCATATGAGGGGGGCACAGAGGGATGAGGATGTCCTTGTCAACTTGCTCCTGGGGCTGGCGAAAATTGCCATCCGTGGCTCCTGGAAAAGGGTGGCAGGAGGTTCTCCCCGGGCGGACTGCCTGGCTATGTTTAGGGGGTATGTTCGAGCCCGGGTGAACATTGAAAAGGAATACGCGCAGTCCACAGCGACCGTCGAGATGTTCCGGGACCGTTGGGCTCCGCGGGGTGTAAATGCCATCATTGATGAGGATGGCAATATATTGGTTTAACATGTATTGTTTGTTTGTAGTGTAGTAAATATGTTAGTCACTGGTTTTGTAAATATTGTATAGCACGGACATTTGTAATAAAGTTAAAAAAAAAAGAGGGTCAGACACAGAGAGGAGCTGTGCTGACTGAGCTGGGAGAAATCGAGGCAAAACTACTGGATAAAGTTCGTGGAATACTTTGGAGGTGGCTCTAAAAGTCTCTTGGACAACTGAGTGAGTGACGGCGCTGGTGTGGAAACTCGGTGTGGAGTTTTACTGGCGGTTTGGGCTGGGTTTGTTGGCGGCTGCTAACTGCGTAGCTCCCAGCTGCGGCCGCTGGCAACTCTCCAGGAAGCTGGTTCGCTCCAAAACCGGAGGCAAACGCCGTCGTCCCCCCCACCCCATTAACATCGGGGCAACATTCCTCCTCCATTGTTTTCCTGATTTTCGTCCGGTGTTGGTGCCGGAGCATCTGGAAGGACGTTTCGGCCCCTCCCGGCCTGGGTCTCTGCAAGTCCGACGGAGCCTTTCCTGGAGTCGAGCCAGCGAGGAACTGTCGACTGCAAACTTTCACGGCCAGTTATTCGACTCGTTCCAGGACTTCTAACCGGCACCGCTGTAGGATTCTCGGACTGGAAAGAGCGCCAGCATGCCGGACCGGTCTCCAGGGAGTCGCGGGCCTTCGGGGAGTTACGCAAGGGCGGCTGCCTCCCCGGCCTCGGACAACGCCCTGTTTCGGTCGGTGAAGGTGGAACGTGGGGTGCAATATATTTTGCGCCCTGGAATGACACTAGAAAAGTGCACAGAGGCAATGGAGGACCTTGTTGGGAAAGGTGGTATTCTGGCCACCGAGAAGGAGTTCGGAAAGGCGGTGTTTTATCTGGCGAATGAAGAGCTAGTGCACCGGGCCCTAAGCAGGGGAGTCACGGTAGACAACATCTTTTTACCTATGGAGCTGGTGACGGCCCCCACGCAACATATCGTGCTTGGGCATGTTAAGCCTTTCATTCCAAATGAGGACTTGCTTCCCCCACTGGCCCGTTTAGGGCAAGTAAGGTCGGAGATCACTGCCATCCGACACAAATTTAAGAGACGCACCCTCCGCACCGTAATCTCTTTCCGGCGTCAGGTATTCATGCAGCTGGAAAGGGAGGACGATGTTGAGGGCCGGTTTACTGTCCGGCACGAGGGAGTGGATTATCAGGTGTACTGGAGCTCCGAGCGCCCGCGGTGCCATGCGTGCAGGGGGGTGGGGCACTTTCGGAGGGACTGTCCTGCCGCCCGGAACCCGAGGGAGCCCATTTCGGGCACCAGTGCCCCAGCTACCTCTGCCCCTGATCCTACTCCTGCACGTGCATCTGCGCCTGCATCTGACCCTGACCCTGCCCCCGCCCGTGATCCTGCCCCAGCCCCTCACCCTGCCCCTACCCCTACCCCTGTCCCTACTCCTACGGTTGGGTCGGTCCCTGCTCCTCTCCCTGTGGTTCAGGTTGGGGACGGGGTGGAGTCTGTGCGGAGTAAGAAGGCAAAGGGGAAATCCAAACACAGTAAGAAGCTGGCCTTTGAGGCTGCAGAGCTCACGCCCATTTCGCCTGAAGTGGAGCGTGGGGCTCGGGGAGGTGCGCAAGCAGACGGGGCGATGGAAACAGAAAGCGCCGCCCCATCGGTGAAGCCTGCACCTGTGTGCTCCTCCGGTGTGAAGAGGAGAAGGGAACGTTCCCGCAAGAGGGCAGGGGATGTAGATGCGGGGGAGTCCCAGGAAGGGGTGGGAATCCGGGTAGGGGTTGGTTCTAAACCTGAGTCCCCAGATGTAGCCACCAGTCCTGGGGTAGATGGTGTGGTTGTGCAAAAAGCTTGTCATAGCCCTGTTTGCACAAATGAGGCAGCCCTGGAGGCCTCCACCCAGGACCTACCAGTCAGCGCCTCTCTGGAGGCCAGTGTACCGAATAATGTAAGAGGAGACGAGACAAAGCTCTCTCATTCTCAGCACCAGGCTGCTTGTGAATCCCTTGGACCAAAGGTGCCGGGTTCCCCTCTATGCCTGCCCCCTGGGGAGGGCGTTTTTCTGTGCACATCAACCCCAGCAATTAATGACTTGCAGGGAATCCCTGGGGATTGTCCCTCCACTGTCGCAAATGTGGATGAGGCTGATGCGACGGTGAAGCGGGCAGGTAAGAGCAAGGTGCCCGCTGCGCGGTATGGGTCACAAGCGCTGCCATCTATTGGAACATGCGGGGAGGCCGATGGGGATTCTGTCTGCAGTGACGGGTTGGAGGAGGACTCTTTCGATAGTGAAATAATGGACATCCTCACCCCTCCTGAGAAGTCCCCATTGATACCTGTAGAGGAAATTAAGCATTTTATTCTCACCTCTGAGGGTGCCAAGCACCGGCCTCAACTAGCCTCGCTACACTGGCCCAGCATGCCGAGGCTGGTGAGGTCCCTGCGAGTCATCCTCGGACGAAAGGGAAAGGGAAAGAGGAATGCGGTGGCGGGGAACGACAGACGGCAACTAAAATCTTTCCTAGATGACCTAGTAAGGGATATTAGAGGGAGAAGCAGCCTCGCTCCTACGGGGGATCGTGGGTCACAGGGTGTCGCTGGTACCGCTCGAGCCCGAAAGGCAAAAAGTAACCTTGCTTTCTTTCCGGACAGTGTGGTGGAGGGCGCCTCCGCTCTCACCGAAATGGGCACAGCTGCTGAGACCTAGTGTGCTCCCGCCATGAAGCTTACCATAGCTAGTCTCAATGTAAACGGCAGCAGGGGTCCTCTTCGCAGGCATAACAATCTCTCAGCCCTCAGGGATGGGAGGTATACGGTGAGTTTCCTGCAGGAAACCCATACCATCCCTGAGGACGAGTCTGCTTGGCTCCTGGAGTGGCGGGGCGGGGTCTACATGAGCCACCTCAGCTCCATTTCTAGCGGGGTGGCGATCCTGTTGGCCCCGACCTTCCAGCCAGTAATTGAAAGAGTCCAGGACGTTGTGCCCGGCCGTCTGCTCCACCTGGTTGTGCGCCTGGATGGCGTACCATTGCATTTTATCAATGTGTATGCTCCCAGGCGCGGTGTGATGCAGACGCGCCTATTCTGCCAGCTGTCCACCCTACTGAGCTCCATCGATCCTGGGGATTGCGTCATCCTCGGGGGAGATTTCAATTGTACCCTCGAGGCGGAGGACCGTTCGGGCCTCCAACGCGACCCAGCTTCGGCAAAAAAGTTAAAGGAGCTAGTCGGCTCCTTTGACTTGGTGGACAGCTGGCGGAATCTTCACCCCAACTCTAGCGCCTTCTCGAGAAGGTCTAGAGAAGGAGGTTCCAGGATAGACCGCATTTACATCTCTCGGGCCTACGTCTCCCGCGTGTCGGCGTCCTCCATGCGGCCGGTGTCATGCTCGGATCATCACCTTGTGTGGATGGAATTTATTCCACTACACCCTCGGGTGGGATCCGGGTATTGGCATTTTAACAACCGGCTGCTGGAGGACAGCCGATTCCGGGATTCGTTCTGAGCTTTCTGGGTCTCCTGGAAGGAAAGGCGGAGAGAGTTCTGCGCCCTACGGCTATGGTGGGATGTGGGCAAAGCCCACATCCGGTTTTTATGTTGGGAGTACACTAGGGGGTCAACAAAGAGGCGGAGCTCTGAGGTTGAGCGGCTTGAGAGAGCGTTGCTTGACCTGGAGTCCCGCCTCGGTCCGACCGCTGGAGACCAGCAGCTGTGGCAGGAATACCAGGAGAAGAAGGACGCACTAAGGAACCTGCAGCTCCAGCAGTCCCGAGGTGCGTACGTGAGGTCACGGATCCAAATGCTGCAGGATTTGGACCGTGGCTCACCCTTCTTCTACTCGTTGGAAAGGTGGCGGGGAGTTCAAAAGCAGCTAGTGGAGCTGCTGGCTGCCGATGGCTCCTCCATCACGGACCCTGATGGAATTAACAACGAGGTCCGTTCATTCTATCGGTCCTTATTCTCGCCTGATCTGTCAAATGCGGAGGCGTGTAATGAGGTCTGGAAGGATTTGCCTAAGGTCAGCCCAGAGGACGCAGTGCGTCTGGATGCCCCCCTGACTCGGGAGGAGCTGTCCACTGCCCTTCGGCAACTCCGGAGGGGCAAGTCCCCTGGTTTGGATGGACTGAGTGTTGAGTTTTATCAGGCTTTTTGGGATGTCCTGGGGGATGATTACAGCCTTGTCCTAGGGGAGAGCCTAGCCACCGGAGAAATGCCCCTCTCATGGCGGAGAGCTGTTGTGGTCCTACTGCCCAAGAAGGGAGACCTCCGCCTGCTAAAGAACTGGCGGCCGGTCTCCCTCTTGTGCGTGGACTACAAGATCTTCGCCCGGGCAATGGCCAACCGTCTGGGTTCGGTAATTGGACAGGTGGTCCATCCTGACCAATCTTACACAGTCCCGGGCCGCTCCATCCAGGACAATGTCCACCTAGTACGGGACCTGATCCACCTACTCCAGGAGACTGGGACCCCGGCAGCGTTTCTTTCTCTTGACCAGGAGAAGGCTTTTGACCGGGTGGACCACAGTTTCCTGGTGGGCACCCTGCAGGCTTTTGGGCTCGGACCACACTTTGTGGCCCAAGTTCGGCTCCTGTACTCTGCCGCAGAGTGCCTAGTTAAGATTAACGGATCATTGACAGGACCTATCCACTTCCGAAGAGGAGTGCGTCAAGGGTGCCCCATGTCCGGTCAACTGTATGCGATCTGTGTCGAGCCATTCCTCAGCCTTCTTCGGCGAAGGCTGACAGGTCTGGTTCTGCGCGAACCGGACATGGGGGTCGTCCTCTCGGCCTACGCCGATAACGTACTCCTCATGATGACAGACCCCTGTGACCTGCGGAGGATGCGCGAGTGCCAAGATGTTTTCTCGGCGGCATCCTCCGCCAGGATCAACTGGGCGAAATGTTCCGGACTCTTAGTAGGCCAGTGGCAGGTGGACTCCCTGCCGGAGGAGATGAGAGCTTTTGAGTGGAGCACCAGACGTCTTCTCTATCTGGGAGTCTACCTGAGTCCTTCTGGGGAGACCTGGCTGGCGAACTGGCAGGACCTGGAGACAAAGGTCATGGCCCGCCTAGGGCGCTGGTCAGGCCTTCTCAGGGTGCTTTCCTATCGAGGCAGGGTGGTGGTCATAAACCAGCTGGTGGCCTCCATGTTGTGGTACCGGATGGTCACCTTCGCCCCCCCCGCCCCTTTTGTCGCAAGAATGCAGAGGAAGCTAGTGGACTTCTTCTGGGGAAACAGGAAGCACTGGGTCTCTGCAGCAGTTCTGAGTCTCCCAGAAGGAGAGGGCGGACAGTCGCTGGTGTGTGTACGCACACGACTGGCGGCTCTCCGCCTCAGGACTCTGCAGAGATTCCTGTACGCCGAGCACCCTCCCAGGTGGTACGTGTTGGCGACTTTCTTCCTCCGGAGGGGCTGCAGTCTTGCCGAAGATATGCAGCTACCACCGGCGGGCGTCAGCCGTGCTGCTTTGCAGAGGCTGCCCGGCTTCTATCAGGACCTACTGAGAGTCTGGAACATGGTTGCCTCAGGCCGGGAATCCCCTCTTCTGGCAGAGAGCGGGGTCCTGGCCGACCCTTGCCCTGTCTCAATGGATGTCAGTGCAGCTCAGGTGTGTGGAACGACTCGGGCTGAGCTGCTCGTCGGGCCCAGGCCCCGCAGCCTTACCCGAGAGACGAATCCACACAACTTGAGCCGTCTTTCATCAACACCCACAATCCCATTTAGGGATGCAGGCAGGAGGTACCTTTATGGGCTGCTGCTCCACACCCTCCACTTCCTAGCATTTGTCCACCGTCCCAACACGCCATGGCGGTCGGTCTTTCCACCTGGAGGTGAGGGGGGTCCCCAATGGAAGTCCCTCTACAAGGGAGTCCTTCCCATGCACCTTGGGGATCTCGGCTGGAGGGTGCTGCATAAAGTGGTGCCCTGCAATAAGTTCTTTAGTTTGTACACGGAGCTCCCAGCCGCGTGTCACTTCTGCGGGCTGGAGGAGACCGTGTACCATATGTACGTGGAGTGTGTGAGGCTGCAGCCCCTTTTCGCGTATTTGCGTGGGCTGCTTCTCGCCTTCTGGTTGCACTTCAGTCCCACCCTATTCATATATGGTCATCCAGTAAGGAGGGGGGCACAGAGGGATGAGGATGTCCTTGTCAACTTGCTCCTGGGGCTGGCGAAAATTACCATCCGTGGCTCCTGGAAAAGGGTGGCAGGAGGTTCTCCCCAGGCGGACTGCCTGGCTATGTTTAGGGGGTATGTTTGTGCCCGGGTGAATATTGAAAAGGAATACGCACAGTCCACGGCGACCGTCGAGATGTTCCGGGACCGTTGGGCTCCGCGGGGTGTAAATGCCATCATTGATGAGGATGACAATATATTGGTTTAACATGTATTGACCGTTTGTAGTGTAGTAAATGTGTTAGCCACTGGGTTTGTAAATATTGTATAGCACCGACATTTGTAATAAAGAATTTTGTATAAAAAAAAAGAGACCATGGACCGTCACACGTCCCCAGACCATGTCCCATCCCTCTCTGAGACCACGGACCATCACACGTACCCTGACTGTGTCTCATCCCTCTCTGAGACCACGGACCATCACACGTCCCCTGACTGTGTCCCACCCCCTCTCTGAGACCACGGACCATCACACGTCCCCTGACCGTGTCCCGTCCCTCTCTGAGACCACGGACCGTCACACGTCCCCTGACCGTGTCCCGCCTCCCCCACCCCATCTCTGAGACCACAGACCTTCACACGTCCCCTCACTGTGTCCCACCCCCTCTCTGTGACCACAGACCATCACATGTCCCCTGACCGTGTCCCACCCCCTCCCTGAGTCCACAGACCATTATGACCAGGATGGATTAGAGGACTCGTCTAGGGAGGCTATTTGGACGTAATTGAGGAATGGAAAAGATTTAGTAACGCTTATAGGGGTGTATTATAGACCACCTAATGGGGAGCGAGAATTGGAGGAGCACATTTGTAAGGAGATAGCAGATGTCTGTACTAAGCACATTGTTGTGATTGTGGGAGATTTTAATTTTCCACCCATAGACTGGGAACCCATTCTGTAAAAGGGCTGGATGGTTTGGAGTTTGTAAAATGTGTGCAAGATAGTTTTTTGCAGTAATACATAGAGGTACCAACTAGAGACGGGGCAGTGTTGGATCTCCTGTTAGGGAATGAGATAAGTCAGGTGACAGAGGTATGTGTTGGGGAGCACTTCAGGTCCAGTGATCACAATGCCATTAGTTTCAATATAATTGACACAACAATTGTAGGTCATATCTCGGGTAATGATGAGTTTGAGTACAGAGAGGAGATTAAGAACCTGGTGGCATGGTGCAAAAACAATAACCTATCCCTCAATGTCAGCGAGACGAAGGAACTGGTTGTTGATTTCAGAAGGAGTAGCGGACCGCACGACCCAATTTACATCGGTGGTGCGCAAGTGGAAAAGGTCAAAAGCTTTAAGTTCCTTGGGGTCAATATCACAAATCACCTGAATTGGTCCAACCAAGCAGAGTTCACTGCCAAGAATGCCCACCAGCGCCTTTACTTCCTGAGAAAACTAAAGAAATTTGACCTGTCCCCTAAAACCCTCACTAATTTTTATAGATGCACCATAGAAAGCATTCTTCTAGGGTGCATCACAACCTGGTATGGAAGTTGTCCTGTCCAAGACCGAAAGAAGCTGCAGAAGATCATGAACACAGTGCAGCACATCACACAAACCAATTTTCCGTCCGTGGACTCACTTTACACCGCACGCTGTCGGAGCAGTGCTGCCAGGATGGTCAAGGACACGACCCACCCAGCCA
Organism: Mobula birostris; assembly: GCF_030028105.1. Classification (NCBI taxonomy): domain Eukaryota; kingdom Metazoa; phylum Chordata; class Chondrichthyes; order Myliobatiformes; family Myliobatidae; genus Mobula; species Mobula birostris. Next base: position 37,243,557 of record NC_092379.1, read on the forward strand.
ACAGACTCTTCGTCCCTCTTCCCTCTGGGAGAAGGTTCAGGAGCTTGAAGACTCGTACGGCCAGGTTTGGGAACAGCTTCTTTCCAACTGTGATAAGACTGCTGAACGGATCCTGACTGGATCTGGGCTGTACCCTCCAAATACCCAGACCTGCCTCTCGGTTTTTTTGCACTACGTTACTTTCTATTTTTCTATTTTCTATTTATGATTTATAATTTAAATTATTAATATTTACTTATTTTAACTATTTTTAATATTTATAATACTTAGTATCTATAATCCAGGGAGTGTGAAGCGCAGAATCAAATATCGCTGTGATGACTGTACGTTCTAGTACCAATTGTTTGGCGACAATAATGTATAAAGTATAAAGTAATTATGGAGAAGGATAGGACTGGACCCAGGGTTGAGATTTGTGATTGGAGAAAGGCTAACTTTGAGGAGGTGCAAAAGGATTTAGAAGGAGTGGATTGGGAAGGATGTAATATAGAAATGGAGGTCATTTAAAGGTGAAATTTTGAGGGTACAGAATCTTTAAGTTCCTGTTAGGTTGAAAGGAACGGTTAAAAGTTTGAGAGAGCCATGGTTTTCAAGGGATATTGGAAACTTGGTTCGGAAAAAGAGAGAGATCTACAATAAATATAGACAGCTTGGAGTAAGTGAGGTGCTCGAGGAATATAAAGAATGTAAAAAGAATCTTAAGAAAGAAATTAAAAAAGCTAAAAGATATGAGGTTGCTTTGGCAAGTCAGACGAAAATAAATCCAAAGGGTTTCTAAAGTTATATTAATAGCAAAAGAATAGTGAGGGATAAAATTGGTCCCTTAGAGAATCAGAGTGGATGGCTATGTGCGGAGTCAAAAGAGATGGGGAGATTTTGAACAATTTCTTTTCTTCGGTATTCACTAAGGAGAAGGATATTGAATTGTGTAAGGTCAGGGAAACAAGTAGGGTAGTTATGGAAACTAAGATGATTAAGGAAGAGAAAGTACCGGCACTTTTAAGGAATATAAAAATGGATAAGTCTCCGGGTCCTGACAGGATATTCCCTAGGACCTTGAGGGAAGTTAGTGTAGAAATAGCATGGGCTCTAACAGAAATATTACAAATGTCATTAGAAACGGGGATGGTGCTGGAGGATTGATGTATTGCTCACATTGTTCCATTGTTTAAAAAGGGTTCTAAGAGTAAACCTAGCAATTATCAGCCTGTGAGTTTGACATCAGTGGTGGGTAAATTGATGGAAAGTATTCTTAGAGATGGTATTTATAATTATGTGGATAGACAGGGTCTGATTAGGAATAGTCAACATGGACTTGTGCGTAGAAAGTCATGTTTGACAAATCTTATTGAATTTCTTGAAGAGGTTACTAGGAAAGTTGACGAGGGTAAAGCGGTGGATGTTGTCTATGTGGACTTTAGGAAGACCTTTGACAAGATTCCACATGGAAGGTTAGTTAGGAAGGTTCAATGGTTAAGTATTAATATTGAAGTAGTAAAATGGATGGATTCAGTGGTGGCTGGATGGGAGACGCCAGAGAGTTGTGGTGGATAACTGTTTGTCAGATTGGAGGCTGGTGACTAGTGGTGTGCCTCAGGGATCTGTACTGGGTCCAGTGTTGTTTGTCATATGCATTAATGATCTGGATGATGCGGTGGTAAATTGGATTAGTAAGTATGCAGATGATACTAAGATAGGCGGAGTTTGGATAATGAAGTAGGTTTTCAAAGTTTGCAGAGAGATTTAGGCTAGTTAGAAGAGTGGACTGAAAGACGGCAGATGGAGTTTAATGCTGATAAATGTGAGGTGCTACATTTTGGTAGGACTAATGAAAATAGGACCTACATGGTAAGTGGTAGGGTATTGAAGAATGCAGTAGAACAGAGGGATCTAGGAATAATGGCGCATAGTTCCCCGAAGGTGGAATCTCATGTGGATAGGGTGGTGAAGAAAGCTTTTGGTATGCTGGCCTTTATAAATCAGAGCATTGAGTATAGGAGTTGGGACGTAATGTTGGAATTGTACAAGGCATTGGTAAGGCCAAATTTGGAGTATTGTGTACAGTTCTGGTCACCAAATTATTGGAAAGATGTCAACAAAATTGAGAGAGTACAGAGAAGATTGACGAGAATGTTACCTGGGTTTTATCTCCTAAGTTACAGAGAAAGTTTGAACAGGTTGGGTCTTTATTCTTTGGAGTGTAGAAGGTTGAGGGGGGACTTGGTAGAGGTATGTAAAATTATGAGGGGGATAGATAGAGTTGACGTGGATAGGCTTTTTCCATTGAGAGTGGGGGAAGATTCAAACAAGAGGACATGAGTTGAGACTTAAAGGGCAAAAGTTTAGGGGTAACATGAGGAGTAACTTCTTTACTCAGAGAGTGGTAGCTGTGTGGAACGAGCTTCCAGCAGAAGTGGTTGAGGCAGGTTCGATGTTGTCATTTAAAGTTAAATTGGGTAGCTATATGGACAGGAAAGGAATGGAGGGTTATGGGCTGAGTGCAGGTCGGTGGGACTGGGTAAGAGTAAGAGTTTGGCACAGACTAGAAGGGCCCAGATGGCCTGTTTCCGTGCTGTAATTGTTATATGGTTATTATATGTTCCTGAACTTGGTGGTGTGAGTCCTGAAGCTCCTGTACCGCCTTCCTGATGGTTGAGGGGTAACAACTGCTCCTGTATCTCCTTCCTGATTGTAGCAATAAGGGTGGGGGAGGGGTCCCTGATGATGGATGCTGCTTTCCTGTGACAGCATTTCATGTAGATGTGCTCAATAGTGGGGAGGGTGTTACCCATGATGGACTGGGCCATCTCCATTACTTCCTGTAGGATTTTTATTTCAAGGGCATTGGTGTTTCAATACCAGGCCATGATGCAGCCAATCAATATACTCTCCACTACACATCGATAGAAGTTTGTCAGAGTTTTAGATAGTTTGTATTTCAGCTATTCTAAGCAAAATATGTAAATGCTGTAAATCTAATAAAAAAATATAAAATGTTCAAAATACTCAGCAGGTCGGGCAGCATCTATGTTGAGAGATAAAGAGGTTATCTCGCCAGTTGAGCGACACAGTTGAGGAAATCAGCCGGTCAGGCAGTGTCTATGATGAGAGATAAAGGGGTTATCCAGCTGACTGGGTGACACAGTTGAGGCACTCAGCTGGTCTGGCAGTATCTATGGGTCTATGGAGGGGAATAAACAGTCCAGGTTTTGGGCCAACCTCCAAGAGGACCACAACCCTGTCATAGGGTTTGGCGGCTTGCGTGCCTCAATGACCTGGAGAACGACGTTGTCTGGAGACAGGGCCTTGTGTTTCGGCTTTTGGCAGGGTCACCCATGCCATACTGGTCAAAGGGTAAGGCCAGACTAAGAGTGGTCCGCCAGTCCCCAAATTCGAGGGTTCAGCTCAGGGCTGACAAACCTGAGTGGTAAAGCAAAATTGTTATGGGAACAGCGATGAAGAGTCCTTCTACACAGACAGAGATGGAGGACCGTCAATGCTGCTCTCAGCGCCAGTGGTGTAACAGGCAGTGAGTAAATAGGTTTTGTTCAGAGACCCTTCACTATTCATCCGCCATTTTGTGTGTGTCCTTCAAGATTTCCAGCAACTGCAGAATCCCCGTGTTTCTGATTTCACTAGTTGAGGAACTTCTGTCAAAGTCAAAGTCCAAAGTGAATTTATTATCTAAGTACCTATCTGTCGCCATGTCTCGTACTACCTTGAGGTTCATTTTCTTGCAGGCATTTACAGGAAAATAAAGAAATACCATCGAGTTTATGAAAAGCTGTAAATAGCACAGACTGACAAACAACCGATGTGCAAAAGAGGGCATACTGCGCAAATATAAAAAGTAAAGAAGTAATACTGAACATGAGTTGTAGAGTCCTTGAAAGTGAGTCTGTGGGTTGTGGAATCAGTTCGGTGTTGAGGCAGGTGAAGTTATCCACACTGGTTCAGCAGCCTGATGTTTATAATGTGATTGAACCTGGCAGGGTGGGACCTCAGGCTCCTGTGCCTCCTGCCCGATACTTTGGTCAAAACATTTGGAGTACTTTCAGCACCTGTTGCTTTTAGTTCTTCTGAACTCCTACCCGACATAAAGGCTGCACTGTGGGTGGGGTGTCAGCAGTCTGCTCGTCGAGGAGTGGGGATGGCATGGGAGACTAGAAGTGCAGCAACAGCACCAGAACGATCCCTTCAAAGTGTCATCGTTCAATGGTAGAATTGATTGTACTTCAGGAGGCTGTGGGTTTCAACGCTCATCAAGCAAAGGACTTAGTTTCCCTGTGGCACTGAGAGGCCTGTTGCCCTGTTGTGGGGCTTTTGGACAAAATGGGAAATGGAGATCCCATCTCCCCTTACAGCAGGGCATTATAGTGTATTTAATATTGGAGTAATGTTGTAAATATATTTTTGATTAAGCATTCTTCCTTGTTTACATAATCCATTACGGGTTATGCAAATGGCACACGTTATTACGCCACCGCATCACATGTGAGCGCCTCACAAAAGCAAAACGAAGTAGACACGTTTTCTCGCATATTTTTCTCTCGATTGATTTTTGAGTTACAAACATGACAGGCATAATCTTCTACCAACATTATTAAAAGGTGTTTTTTGAGTCCTTGGTATGTGATTGTTTTACAATCATAATCAGAACCAGATTTAATACCACTGATATATGTTGTAAAATATGTTGTTTTGTGATAGAAGTACATTGCAATGTATAAAATATACTATAAATAATAATAATATTGATAAGTACTTTATTGATCCGGAGTAGGAAATTCTTTCGTTGCAGCAGCAACATTTAAAAACACACTCATCAGTGTGCAGACTTAACTGATAATAAAGTACAGAATAATAATATACACAATAGTAATAAATTGCAATGAGGAATATATATCCTACTGTGCATCAGTCTTAGACACACAGAGCTTGGGTGCCTGAGATTTTTGCACGTACTACATTTGTCAACATGTAGCAGAGAGCAAGTTTGTAAATCTGGCAGGAGCACAAGATGTTGTGAATGGCCACGGGAGGGGTGTGGGACAAGTGGCAGAGGAGTGCCAGGAGCGGTGGGCAGTGCGGGTGCAGACACACCCAGCCCCGAGACACCAGGCAAGGTCATTTGCAGGGGTGGCGCTAAGGTGGTGCTAGCTGGGGCTATAGCCCCATCAGAAATTGCAATAGCCCCACCAAGACATTGACTGCAGCTGCTTTGCTTTCTCTGTATAGTTTTGAATACAGCTTGTTTCTCCAGTTGATGTAGTGAGACAGCGCCCCCAATTGCCATAGCACCCACGCAGCAATAAAGTTATAAACTCTGTCGGGTGCACTCTACACTTCTGCTTATCCGCTCGTTGTCACTGTCTCGCTGTCGCTGTCCTCAGATCAGTTCAGCTGATCTCAGGTCACTGGAGGTGGTGACGTCACTGACTCCATCCCGGCACAGACCCGTGGTCTCGCGAGACGAACTGATGCCACGCGCGCACGTGGTGCTTTTACACGCGATGGCGGGCCGGGCACGTGCACGGTTTTGGCGGGCGTGAGAAGTGGATGGATTTTTAGTCAGAAAACGAGCTCATCCAGAGGGATCAGCCTGAGCCGGTCTGAATTGAAAGTGAGATGCAGAAAGGAGTCAGTGGGGATGAGGACGACAGCAGTTCATCGGAGGAGGAGAGGGAGAGGAAATGGAGCGGGATTGGGAAGAGAAGGTGGATGAAGCCGCTGTCAGTCAGCCAGCAGCCTGAGGAAGGGCCCTTCGCAACAGTCTGGCGATCAGCAAAGGAGTTTGAATATTCACTCACAAAAGATGCTACGTTCTGCTTGGCGTGCAGGCATTTCCTGCGTGGAGGACATGGGCTCCATTCTGAGTCTCCGGTTACCGCAACTGGCGGAAAGCGACAGCAGCTTTCAAAACCCACCGTGTCAGTGCGGCCCATAAGTTTGCGATGGAGGCGCGGGCCGAATTCAGATTGAGAAAACAAGACGGTGCAAGACTGGGAAATATGCTTGATAAAGGACATGCAAAGATTGTCCAAGAAAATGGTGAGTATATGCGAGCAGTGGTTGGGTCTCTGCGCTGTACTGCGAGCCGAGGCGTTGTCCAGCGAGGACACCGGGAGAATGATGGATCTGGCAATAGGGGAAACTTCGCTGAGTTGCTCCCTGTAATTGGGAAGTTTGATTAGACTGCAGCTAAAAAAATAGAGGACAATCCTGGAAATGCAAACAACACCCATCACGATATCCGAAATGAAATTATGGGTATTATGGCAGATATGGTCAGACATCAAATACGTGCAGAAATTAAGGAGGCTGGATATTTTGCCGTCATGGTGGGTGAAAGTAAAGACTTGAGTAAAAAGGAGCAAATATCAGTGGTGGTGCGGTGTTTGAATAACGAAACAGTGCTTGAAGAATTCTTGCACTTCACTCCAGCTGAAGGGTTGGACGCAGAGTCGCTTCTTAAAGGCATCGAACAGACACTGGCCCGGCCGGTGTGTTATTGATGAGAACGCGTGTCTGGGTCAGTGTCGGTCCTCATGCGAACCGAGTTTCCCTCGCCTCAGACGCGTCAAAAACTACTTCAGGAACAGCAGCGGCGATGCTCGGAACAGCAACTTGGCTCTGTTGGCAGCAAGAAAAAATCTCCGGCGCTGCCACTGGTCATTTGATCCCAAACAATTGGTTTATTGATCATTACAGAATGTCCCTCTGGTGTTTCCCACTCCCTCCCCTCTCCCCCAATCATGATTCCCCTCTCCCGGTCCCCCCTTCCCACTCTCAGTCCACAGGAGACACCCGTATCAGGATCAGGTTTATCATCACTCCCATATGTCATGAAACCCTCCCTCCCTCTCCCTTTCTCTCTCTTCCTCCCTCTCACTCTCTCTTTCCCTCCCCTGTATCTCTCCCTCCCTCCTCCTCCCACTCACTCGCCACCTCTCTCACCCCCTTCTCCACTCACCTCTCCCCTACTCCTTTCTCACCCCCTCTCTCCCCTCCCCTACCCCTCTCCCTACCCCTTCTCCCCTCACTCTCTCCCTCTTCACCCCCTCTCTCCCCCTTCCTCCCTCCCTCCCTCTCTCTCCATGCCCTCACCCTCTGTTCCTCTCTCCATCCCTCCTCCTCCCTCTCCTCCCTCTCCCCCTCTCCCCATCTCCCTCCCCCTCTTTATATCCCTCCCCTCCCCTCCTCTTTATCTCTCTCTCTAACCCCTCCCCCTCCCTCTTTATATCACTCTTTATATCCCTCTCCCTCACTTCCTCTCCCTCCCCCTCCCCTCTTTATCTCTCCCTCTCCCTCTCTCTCTCTCCCCCCTCTCTACCCCCCCAACCTCCCTTTCTCACTCTCCCTCCCTCCCTCTCGCTCTCTTTCCCTCCCCTGTATCTCTCTCTCCCTCCCTCCTCCTCCCACTCACTCGCCACCTCTCACCCCCCTCTCCACTCTCCTCTCCCCCTTCCCTTTTGTCACACCCTCTCTCCCCTTCCCCTACCCCGCTCCCTTTCCCCCTCTCCCCCCCACTCTCCCTCTCCCCCCCCACTCCCTCCATCTCTCCCCCCACTCACCCTCTCCCCCTCCCTCTCTCTCACTCCCTCCATCTCTCCCTCCCTCTCCCCTCCTCTCCCCCCTCCCTGTCCCCCTCCCTCTACCCCCTCCCCTCCCCCACTTTATATCCCTCTGCCTCACTTCCTGTCCCTCCCTCCCTCTCCCTCCCCTCTCCTCTGCTATATCTCTCTCTCCCTCCCTCCATCCTTCCCCCTCTCCTCATCTCACCCTCCCCCCTCCCCTCTCCCCTCTACACCACCCTCTCCCTTTTTCCCTCCCTCCCTCTCCCTTTCTCTCTCTCTCCCTCCCTCTCACTCTCTTTCCCTCCCCCTCCTCTCCCCTGTTTCTCTCGCTCCCTCCCTCCTTCTCCCACTCACTTGCCACCTCTCTCACCCCCCTCTCCACTCACCTCTCCCTTACCCCTTTCTCACCCCCTCTCTCCCCTCCCCTAGCCCTCTCCCTTACCCCCTCTCCCCCTCACCCCTTGCCTTGCCCTGTCCACTAGCTCTCTCCCCCTTCCTCCCTCCCTCTCTTCGTCCGTCCTTCTCTCTCTCCCCCCTCTCTCCCCCCTCTCTCCCCCCTCTCTCCCCCCTCTCTCCCCCCTCTCTCCCCCCTCCTCTCTCCCCCTCTCCCCCTCCCCCTCCCTCAACCTACCTTTCTCACTCTCCCTCCCTCCCTCTCCCTTTCCCTCTCTCCCTCCCTCTCGCTCTCTTTCCCTCCCCTGTATCTCTCTCTCCCTCCCTCCCTCCCTCCTCCTCCCACTCACTCGCCACCTCTCTCACCCCCCTCTCCACTCTCCTCTCCCCCTTCCCTTTCTCACCTCCTTTCTCCCCTTCCCCTACCCCGCTCCCTTTCCCCCCTCTCTCCCCCACTTGCCCTCTCCCCTCCCTCTCTCTCACTCCCTCCATCTCTCCCTCCTATCGCATTATTCCTCTCCCCCCTCCCTCTCCCTCTCCCCTCCCCCACTCTTTATATCCCTCTCCCTCGCTACCTCCCCCTCTATATCTTTCCCCGTCCTCCCTCTCCCCCTCCGTATATCCCTTTCCCCCCCTCTCCCCCTCTTCATTTCAACTTCCCTCTCCCCTTCAACTTCCCTCTCCCCCTCCCATCTCTCCCACCCTCTTCCTCTCACCCTCCCTCTCCCTCTCGCCCTCCCTCTCCCATCCTTTTCTCTCCCTCCCTCTCTCCCTCTTTCTACCTCCCTCCCCAACTCTCTATCTGATTCGCTTCCTCTCCCTCTCACTCTCCCTCTGCCTCTCTCCTCCCTCCCTCTCCCCTCTACCCCCACTCCCTCCCTCTTTATATCCCTTCCCCTCGCTTCCTCTCCCTCTCCCTCTCTCCCACCCCCCCTCACCCTCTCTCTCTCCCGCTCCCTCCCTCCACTCTCCCCTCTCCCCTCCCCTCCTCCTCTCCCTCCTTTCAACTTCCCTCTCCCCCTCCCATCTCTCCCACCCATTTCCTCTCACCCTCCATCTCCCTCTCGCCCTCCCTCTCCCATCCTTCTCTCTCCCTCCCTCCTTCCCTCCCTCTCTCTTTCTACCTCCCTCCCCAACTCTCTGTCTGATTCTCTTCCCCTCCCTCCAACTCCCTCCCCTCCCCATCTCTCCTCTCCCTCACTCCCCCTCTCCTCCCCTCCCCTCCCCTCCCCTCCCCCTCTCCCACTTCTCCCTCCCTCTTTCTATCCCTCTGCCTTGCTTCCTGTCCCTCCCTCCCTCTCCCTCCCCTCCCCTCCCCACCCCTATATATCTCTCTCTCCCTCTCGCTCCCTCCATCCTTTCCCCTCTCCCCATCTCACCCTCCCCTCCCCACTCCCCTCTATGCCACCCTCTCCCTTTTTCCCTCCCTCCCTCTCCCTTTCTCTCTCTCCCTCTCCCTTTCTCTTTCTCCCTCCCTCTCACTCTTTCTCTTTCCCTCCCCCTCCTCTCCCCTGTTTCTCTCTCTCCCTCCCTCCTTTTCCCATTCACTTGCCACCTCTCTCACCCCCCTCCAGTCAGCTCTCCCTTACCCCTTTCTCACCCCCTCTCTCCCGTCCGCTAGCCCTCTCCCTTCCCCCCTCTCCCCCTCACCCCTCGCCCTCTCCACTAGCTCTCTCCCCCTTCCTCCCTCTCTTCGTCTGTCCTTCGCCCTCTCCCCCTCTCCCCCTCTCCCCCTCTCCCCCTCTCCCCCTCTCCCCTCTCCCCTCTCCCCCTCCCCCCTCCCCTCTCCCCCTCTCTCTCCCCTCTCTCTCCCCCCGTCTCCCCCTCCCTCCCCCTCCCCCTCCCCCCTCCATCTCTCTTCCTCCCCCCTCCCTCCTTTCAACTTCTCTCTCCCCCCTCTCCCTCTCTCCCTCCCTCCATCTCCCTCTTTCCCCATCCCCCAGCCTGAGAGAATTGCCCCTTGCAGCAAGAAATTGCCCTTTTTTACCCCGTATTTCTCTATTCATTGAGATACAGTGGGAAGTGGGCCGTTCCGACCCCACTGAGCCGCGCTGCCCTGCAACCCTCTGGATTTAACCCTGGCCCCATCACAGAACCACCCACCTACCCAGCGGTAGGTCTTTGGCAGTGCGGGAGGGAACCGGAGGGACACCCGCACGTCCACGGGGAGGAGACGGTACATCTCCTTACGGCAGCGGCGGGAATTGAACCCGCCGCCGGCGGCACTGTAATGCGCTGTGCTGACCACTACTCTACCTTGGTGGGAGGATGATTACCTGTCTCTGTTAGAATGTTCCCAGATGAACGGGGGGCGGGGGCGGGCGCGGGGGGGAAGAAAGAGGGAGAGGAAGAAAGAGAGGGAATGAGTGAGAGAGAGGGAGAAAGGGATAGGAATGGGAAGAGAGGGGGAGAGGGAGTGTGGGAGAGAGGGAGAAAGGCAGAGAGAGGGGAGAGGGAAATGGAGAGAGACGGGGAGAGAGGGAGTGAGGGAGAGGCAGGGAAAGAGAGAGAGAGAGAGAGAGACTCTGATCTCACATTACAGCACCTATGTTAAAGATGAAAGGTGACAGAACAATTTATTTAGTTCTAATGCCCTTATAGTGATTCTTCTCAACTACACACAACTTTCACCCCTCCCTCTTCACACCCACATTACTGACTTCCAGGTAACAAATACACATCAGCCCTGTCTTGTTTTCCATTTAGCTGTGCTTCATGCTTCTTAGGAACCCATTGTTTGGGGTTGCATTTTGAGTCTACTGTACAGTCCGTACTCAGATTGGCGGCTGCAGTCAGTTGCTGAAGTTATTTGCTCTTCATGCGAACTCCACTGATCCACACTGATCGTATGGAGGCCATTGGCCATTGTCGGTGGGAAAAATGTGGGGTATTTTATGAAGGAAGATATGAGGTTTAAGTAACTACTGTTGCCTTTCTGCTTTGAGGCAGTGTTCTTGTGGATGTGTCTGTCTCTCTGTATCTTTTATTTCAGATGAATATGGATTAATCTTTCCAACTGCAAGCAATCCAGTGGTGAGTATGTGCAGTTCCCTTCAACTCCGCGTGTAACCTGCATCCTATTTCTGGTTGTATACGTCCGTTTGTTCATTCGTTACGTGCCCTTCCTGGATGATGTGGGTGATCCCGGTCTTTCCGTGGCCATGACTGTCCTTGGCATGTTTCTCTACAGAAGTGGTTTGCCATCACCTTCTGGGCAGCGTCTTAACAAGATGGGTGAAATCCCAGCCATTATCAATACCCTTCAGAGACTGTCAGTGGCCGCATAGCTTGTGATATAGGCCGGCTGCTCATGCCTGTTCCCATGGCTTCACCTGACCCTGACTCGAGTGCGGGAGAGTGGGTGGGGGTACTGCTGAACAGGTGTTACACCTTGCCCAAAGGTGACCTGCAGGCTATCGAAGGGAAGGAACGCCTTCCACCTCCTTTCGTAGAGACGTGTCTCCACCCAAGTGTATACTGAGCTGTCGCAAAACCTGCGGAGATAATTGCCTGGTGTTGATAATCTACAGCCTCGGCGAGGCCACCTTCAGGATAGAGGACAAGCAAGCACTTTGTATCCCATCTGGGAAGCCTCCAGCATTGACCTGGAACTTAGAATATAGAACAGTACGTGAGTTCAAAGAAGAGATAGGCCATCCCTACTTTGTGCAGTTTCTGGTGATCTCTTTCGTATCAGGGTGCGCAGGTGTCCCCAGTCTGGATTAAGTTAACAGGGAGTAATCCTATTCTCAGTGCTCTAACTTTATGGACCCAATTCGTATTCTTAGGCCTAGTTATTAGGCTGAATTTGGGGAGTAAGTGTTGCTTTTAGGCTTAGTTCGTAGGCTTCATTTAGACTGTTAAAGCCCTTTTGGCCCTCAGCGTTGTGCTGATCCAGTGAAATGGTCAATTAAGCCAGTCTCCTCTGCCCACCCAATGTCCATATCCCTCTATTTTCCTCGCAGTCAGGGGCCTATCTAAACATCTCCAAAAAAATCCCTAATGTTTCTGCCTCTACCGCCACCCGAGGCAGTGCATTCCAGGGACCCACCACCTTCTGTGTGGGGAAAAATAAACTTACCCTCACATCCCCTTTGAAGCTACCCACTCTTACTTTAAGTGCATGCCCTTTGGTATTAGACGTTTCAACCCTGGGAAAAAGATACTGTCTGTCTATACTCTCCATGCCTCTCATAATCTTACACATCTCTATCAGATCTCCCCCGCGCCTCTGAAGTTAGTTTTCTCTAACTTCCAGTAATTTTTCCCCTCCCCCTTACCTCTTCTTCAATTCTTCACTCTGGCATCTTTTCTCCACCTCACCTGCCTATCACCTTCCCCTAGTTTCCCTCTTCCTTCTTTTTCTCCCATGGCTGTCTCTCCTCTCCTATCAGTTTCCTTCTTCTTCAGCCCTTTACCTTTCCCATCTATCACCTCCCAGCTCTTTATTTCATCCTCCGTCCCCGACCCCCCAACACACACACAGACCTGGCTTCACCTATCAACTTCCAGCTTGTACTCTTTCCCCTCCACACCTTCTGACCCATCCCCCCACTTTCCTTTCCAGACCTGATGAAGGGGCCTCGGCCCAAAACGTCGACTGTTCAATCCTCTCCACAGATGCTGCCTGACCTGCTGAGCTCCTCCAGGAGTTTGTGTGCGCTGCTCTGGATTTCCAGCATCAGCAGGATCTCTTGTGTTAAAGTTAGTGGGGGACCACAGCACCCGTTACAACAGGAGATTTTGTGTTCATGTGAATAGGGAGCTTAGTGTGTATTCCGTGGCTCACAACTGTTTAGTCTGAACAGATAAACCTGTCCCCATGCTCAATTGGGTGATTCATCGGGGGGAACGATAGGAGCACCTATGTTGGGAAAGAAAGAGTTGCCACTTCCGGCCGAAACCCTTTGTCAGGACTGGAAAGGAAGGGAGAAGAGGCCAGGATAAGAAGGAGGGGGAGGTGGAGGGAAGGAGGACAAGCTGGGACAGATCTTCCCCGGCTGGAGAAGGAAACGGGCAAGAATTTCACAGAATTTGCTCCAGAAGATGAGTTGGAAGGTTGCATCATCGTCATTCGCCAGCGTTCTTGCCTCCTCTCCTGAACCTGTGCTTGGAGATGAATGCCAAGACCCCAGAGTTGGTGCGCAGGAGATTTGTTCAAGGGCTTCAGCTGCAGGGAGAGAGACTGGGGAAGCTGTTGCATTGACGGAGGAGTAAACAAGGTTATTCTATAAATAAAGGACAGATTTTACTGTAAACATCTGAAAACGTTGCCACAGTGCCAGGGAAGGGAGCCATTTCAGCGTGAGGAGTACAAAGTCTGGCCATAATAATCTCTGCGGCATTCACTAAATGCTAGAGGAACTCAGCACGTCAGGCAGCATCTCTGCCGGCCGGTGGTGTGGTGGCATCCGCACCGGACTTCGAGCTGAGTGGCGGTTCGAGTCCGGCTGGCTCCTTGCACGCCTTCCATCCGTGCTGGGTTGAGCGTCAAGCTGGCGACTCGGCCTGGTAAAAAACAGACAGATGTGAAAGAAACGGCAAGGTTACTGCCCAATGTGCCATGAGCCGCGGAGAGGAACAACTAAAACAGTCGACGTTTCGGGCCGAGGGCCTTCATCAGGACTGGAAATGAGATGAGAAGTCAGAGGTGAGGGGAGGAGAAGAAGAAGTACAAGGTGGCAGGTGATAGGTGATAGAAGGGGTGGGGGTGAAGTAAAGAGCTGGGAGGTCGATTGGTGAAAGAGATAAAGGGCTGGAGAAGGGGGAATCTGATAGGAGAGGACAGAAGGCCATAGAAGAAAGGGAAGTGAGAGGAGTATCTGAGGGAGGTAAGGAGATGAGGTGAGAGAGAGAAATGGGGATGGGAAACGGTGAAGGGGAAGGGTGGTGGGGGGGTGGGAAATTCGCAGAAGTTCGAGAAATCAATGTTCATTCTATCAGGTTGGAGGCTACCCAGACGGAATATAAGGTGTTGCTCCTCCAACCTGAGTGTGGCCTCATCGTGGCAGTAGAGGAGGCCGTGACTGACATGTCTGAATGGAAATGGGAAATAGAATTGAAATTGGTAGCCACCAGGAGATTCCACTTTTTCAGGCAGACAGAGTGTTTATTGCTCGGCGAAGCGGTCTCCCAGTCCACATTGGGTCTCACCGATATACAGGAGGCCACACCCAGAGCAACAGGTAGTCGACCCCAACAGACTCACAGGTGAAGTGTCGCTTCACCTGGAAGGACTGTTTGGGCCCTGAATGGTAGTGATGGAGAGTGTGGGGGCAAGTGTGGCACTTGTTCTGCTTGCAAGGGTAAGTGCCAGAAGGGAGATCAGTGGGGAGGGACAAATGGACAAGAGAGTCATGTAGGATTCGATCCCTGCTGAAAGTGGAAAGTGGGGAGAAGGGAAAGGTGTGCTTGGTGGTGGGATCCCGTTGGAGATGGCGGAAGTTGCAGAGAATTATGTGCTGGACGCGGAGGCTAGTCGGGTGGTAGGTGAGGACAAGAGGAAATCTCTCCCTGCAGGGGTGGCATGAGGATGGGGTGAGAGCAAATATTCGTGAAATGGAAGAGAGGTGAGGGCAGCTTTGATGTTGGAAGAAGGGAAGCTCCTTTCGTTGAAGAAGGAGGACATCTCCTTCATTCTGGAATGAAAAGCCTCATTCTGAGAGCTGATACGGCAGAGCCAGAGGAACTGAGAGAAGGGGATGTCATTTTTATAAGTGACAGGCTGGGAAGAGGTATAGTTCAGGTAGCTGTGAAAATGAGTAGGTTTATAAAAGATATCAGTAGATAAACTTACTGCAGAGATAGAGACAGAGAGATCAAGGAAGAGAAGGGAAGTGTTGGAAATGGACCAGGTAAATTTGAGGGCAGCGTGGAAGTTGTAGGCAAAGTTGATGAAGTGGACGAGTTCAGCACTGGTGCAGGAAGCAGCACTAATGCAGTTATTGATGTAGTGTAGGAAGAGTTGGGGCATGATACCAGTGTAGGCTTGGAACATAGACTGTTCCACGTAGCCGATGAAAAAGCAGGCATAGCTGGGACCCCCACGAGTGCTCGTGGCTTCACCTTTTAGTTTGAAGGAAGTGGGATGAGCCAGAGGAGAATTTGTTGAGGGTGAGGAACAGTTCCGCCAGAGAGAGGAGAGTGGTGGTGGAGGGGAACAGGTTGGGTCTGGTGTCCAGAAAGAAGCAGAGAGCTTTAAGGCTGATGGGGGCTGGAGGTGAGTAGGGACTGGACTGGAGGTGTGTTGGGACTGGACATCCGTAGTGAAAATGAGACGACCAGGGCTAGGGAACTTGAAGTCATTGAAAAGATCAAGAGCGAGTGATGGGTCTACCTGGACAAGTAGGTTTGTGGATTTTGGGTAGGAGGTAGAAATGGGAGGTGCAGGTTGAGGGAATAATGAGGTTGGTGGTGGTGGGTTGGAGATCCCCAGAGTCAATATGGTTGGTGATGGTGTGGAGGACAATGGCCTGGTGCTCCTTAGTGGGGTCCTGTTCCAGGGGTAAGTAAGAGGAAGTGTCTGAGAGCTGGCGCTGGGGCTCAGCAAGGTAGAGGTCAGTTCGCCAGACTACTACAGCACCTCCCTAATCTGCAGGTTTGATGGTGAGGTTAGGATTAGTGCGGAGGCAGTGCAGAGCGGAGTGTTGAGAAGGAGTGAGGTTGGAAATGAGAGGAATGTTGAAGTCGAGACGGTTGGTGTCCCATTGGCAGTTGGCAATGAAAAGGTCCAGAGCAGGCAGAAGACCAGGGTGGGGTGTCCAGGAAGAGGAGTAGGGTTAAAGATGGGAGAAGGGGTCACTGGTGTGGGGTGGGGCATCCTTGCCTAAGAAATAGGCTCAGAGACGGAGATGGTGGAGGAAGAGCTCGGCATCATGGTGGGCACGGAACTCACTGAGGTGTGTGTGCGGGGAGATAAAAGTGAGACCCTTACCGAGGACAGAACGGTCTGCCTCAGAGAGGGAGGTTGGAAGGAATTGTGAAGACCTGGCATGGATGAGAGCTGGGATTGGAGTGGGGGAGGGGGTTGGTAGTGTGTGAGGAGGGGGAGGATTGAGGTGTTCAGGGAAGGTGATAGATGGGTGAATAGAAGAGAACTCGTAGGGGGGGAGCCAAGATGGAATATATTGTGTGTGCTGCTCTGAATTTATAGTATCTGTTGAACCTCTTGTGTTTAATCTCTGGTGTGTTTCTGGTTTTTAATTGTGAGGAGAGTTAATTTGCTCCAAAAACAATAATTCAAACTCAGGGATAGAAGAGCTTCAGGAGTCTATTCAGCAGTGGCGGGAATTGAACCCAGGTTGCCAGTACAGTAAAGCGTTGTGTGGACCGCTACGCTACCGGGCCGCCCCGCGGTTCACTTGGAATCCAGCACTGTGTATGGAGTATATGATCGACAGGATTGTGTTAAAAACAAATCCAGTGCACTCCTTGGCTGGCGGGGTGGAGACACGTCTCTACCAAAGGAGGTGTGAAGCGCTCTTTCCCTCCGCCAGCCTGCAGGTCACCCTTGGGCAAGGTGTAGTACCTGCCACCTGCCTAGCCCCCCAATCTGGGTTATGTGAAGCTAAGGGAGCAGGTGGTGGATGGTTGTATGAGCAGCCGGTGCAGATCACAAGTCCAGGTTATGCCACCACTGATGCCAGGCAGACAATCTCTGAAGAGTATTGAAAATGGCTGGGGGTCACACATCTTGTAAAGGCACTGGCCAGAAGGCGGCAGTGACAAACCACTTCTGTAGAAAATTTTGCCAAGAACAATCATGGTCATGGAAAGACCGTGATTCCCCACATCACACGACACGGTGCATAATGGTGACGTCATATGACACGGCACATAATGATGAAGCAGCTTAATTTCCAACTGACAAGTGCTGGAAATCCAGAGTAACACAAGCAAAATGGAGCAACTCAGGAGATTAGAGAGCTGGATAAAGAGCCAACATTACGGGCTGACCTCCAAGAGGTCCACAGCCTTGTTGTGGTTTGAAGGCTTGCATGCCTCAATGACCCAGAGAGCTATGCTGGCTGGGGTCGGGGTTTTGTGCTTTGGCTCTTGGTAGGATCGCCCATGCCGAACAGGTCAAAGGGTAGAGGTCAAACTAAGAGTGGTCCAGCAGTCCTCCGGATTTGGGGGTTCAGCTCAGAATTGTTACGGAAACAGTAGTGAAGATTCCTTCTACGTCTGAGTGCTGACGATACTCCTGAGTCTCCAGCCGGGGCTTGCATGGCTGACAGTAGTGAAAACGGAGAGAAGCCACGACGTGATGAAGGGAGTCCTGAAGATCGTCAGAGACAGAGGACCTTCATTGCAGAAAGTAAAGTCAGTTTGTCCGAGACCCTTCATTAGGACTCACTAATACTTTGTGATTTGTGAAACCGACCATTGTGTGTGGGACATTCTGACTCTGCCCAGCTGAAACTACACAGGGGGAAGGCATCAGATCGGTATCGGCACCTTGTGAAAGATATATCCCTGCCTGTTAAGGCCCAGTTCAGGACAGATCTGTTTCATCACTTAAACCTCTGTTTAGTTGTATATTCAGGGTGCCATGCGTCAACCCTGTAACAGAAAGGGTTCTGCTAGTTGGGACGTGCTACCATTGTAATTATGCGATTCTGTCAATCTGCCTGACTCTATTCAAAATGTTCACATTAAGTAGGTGATTAGTTAATCAATCATGGTGTCAACAAAGTCAAAGTAAAATTTATTATCAAAGTAGGTATGCGTTTCCATCTACAACCCTGAGATTCATTTTCAATAAATCTATGGAATAAAAACCTTAACAGAATCAATGAAAGACCGCGATAACTTGGGGGTCAGCCAGAGTGCAAAAGGCAACAGCTGTGTAAATCCAAAAAGAAAGAAACAGTAAACAATAAATAAGCAATAAATATCGAGAACATGAGATGAAGAGTCCTTGAAAGTGAGTCCGCAAGTTGTGGGAACATTTCAGTGATGGAGCAAGTGAAGTTGAGTGAAGGTAACCCCTTTGGTTCAAGAGCCTGTATCACCTTCCTGATGGTTGAGGGGTAATAACTGTTCCTGAACCTGGTGATGTGGGTCCTGAGGCTTCTGTACCTCCTTCCTGATGGTTGAGGGGTAATAACTGTTCCTGAACCTGGTGATGTGGGTCCTGAGGCTTCTGTACCTCCTTCCTGATGGTTGAGGGGTAATAACTGTTCCTGAACCTGGTGGTGTGAGTCCTGAGGCTCCTGTACCTCCTTCCTGATGGTTGAGGGGTAATAACTGTTCCTGAACCTGGTGATGTGGGTCCTGAGGCTTCTGTACCTCCTTCCTGATGGTTGAGGGGTAATAACTGTTCCTGAACCTGGTGGTGTGAGTCATGAGGCTCCTGTACCTCCTTCCTGATGGTTGAGGGGTAATAACTGTTCCTGAACCTGGTGATGTGGGTCCTGAGGCTTCTGTACCTCCTTCCTGTTGGCAGCAATGAGGGAGGGAGTTGGATGATGGATGCTAATTTCCTGTGACAATGTTTCATGTAGATGTGCTTTACCTGTGATGGAGTGGGCAGCATCCACTACTTCTTGTAGGATTTTCCGTTCAAGGGCGTTGGTGTTTCCCTACCAGGCTGTGCTGCAGCCTGTCAATATACTCTCCACCACACATCTATAGAAGTTTGTCAAAGTTTTAGAGGTCACGCTGAATCTCCACAGGCTCTCAAGGAAGTAGAGGCGCTGCCGTGCTTTCTACAATGGAATTTACAATAAAAACTCCACGTAAACACAGATTGCCAAACAACCAATGTGCAGAAGAATGCAAGTTGTGTATTAAAGAAAAGCAGGGAACTTGAGTTGTAAACTGTTCTTGAAATGTGAGTTTGCAGTTTGCAGGAAATCTGAAAAATAGTGCCTGGAGAGTAAGAATCTCTCGGATTCACCTGCACCCTACATGAGGACTGAAAAGGGTTTTCGGCTTGAAACATCGACTGTGTATTCAATACCTTAGATGCTGCCTGACCTGCTGTGTTCCTCCGACAGTTTGCATGTGTTGTCTGGGTTTCCAGCTTCTGCAGAGCCTCTCGTGTTTATGAAGACCCTCTTCATTCCTGCATTTGTTGCTCCGGTGTTTCTCCATTCTCCAGTCCGCCACCTTCCTTCCTTCCTCCTGCGACGGCGGCAATCTATTGGTCTCCAGTCTACAATCACATACTGAACTGGCATTATTTCTTTCGCAGTTTGCCGTGCAGCCGCACTCTTTGGGTTGAAAGAGGTCGGCGAAGATGAGCAATGGACATTGCTGTGGTCGGACAATTTCGTGTCACGGGATAAAGCCATGTCACTAAAGCGGTACCAGGTAATTGACCCACGGAAGAGCCAATGAGAAGCTCCCATTCCGCCCCCGCCCCCAGAAACTGCACCATTGTGAAACTCCACTCAGCTTTTAAATTTCATGATGTTGATGCTGTAGTTACAAGGCATTCCTTCCCTCCACTAGCCTGCATGTCAGCCTTGGGCAAGGTGTAGCACCTGGTTAGACGCCCCCCCCCCCCACCACTGATCAGGGTCACGTGAAGCCATGGGGGCAGCTGGTGGATGGTCGTATGAGCAGCCAGTGCAGATCAAATGTCCTGGTGATATAACCACTGACGCCAGGCAAACAATCTCCGAAGAGTATTGACAATGGTTTGGTGGGCGGGGGAGTGGGGATTAACCATAGAACATAGAATAGTACAGCACAGTACAGGCCCTTCAGCCCACAATGTTGTGCCAACCCTTAAACCCTTCCTCCCATATAACCCCACCACCTTAAATTCCTCCATCTCCCTGTCTAGCAGTCTCTTAAATTCCACCAGTGTATCTGCCTCCACTACTGACTCAAGCAGTGCATTCCACGCACCAACCACTCTCTGAATAAAAAACCTTTCTGTAATATCCCCCTTGAACTTCCCACCCCTTACCTTAAAACCATGTCCTCTTGTACTGAGCAGTGGTGCCCTGGGGAAGAGACGCTGGCTGTCCACTCTATCTATTCGTCTTAATATCTTGTATACCTCTATCATGTCTCCTGTCATCCTCCGTCTCTCCAAAGAGTAAAGCCCTATTTCCCTTAATCTCTGATCATAATCCATACTCTCTAAACCAGGCCCCATCCTGTTAAATCTCCTCTGTACCCTTTCCAATGCTTCCACATCCTTCCTAAAGTGAGACGACCAGAACTGGACACAGTACTCCAAGTGTGGCCTGAGCAGGGTTTTATAGAGCTGCATCATTATCTCGCAACTCTTAAACTCTGTCCCTCGACTTATGAAAGCTAACACCCCATAAGCTTTCTTAACTACCCTATCTACCTGTGAGGCAACTCATATTGTCCCCACCTTCATCAAGTTCCCTCTCATTGGTAAATACCGAAGAGAAGTATTCATTGAGGACCTCGCTCACTTCCACAACCTCCAGGCACATCTTCCCACCTTTATCTCTAATAGGTCCTACCTTCATTCCTTTCATCATTTTGTTCTTCACATTATTGAAGAATGCCTGGGTTTTCCTTTACCCTACTCGCCAAAGCCTTCTCATGCTCCCTTCTTGCTCTCCTCAGCCCCTTCTTAAGCTCCTTTCTTGCTACCCTATATTCCTCAATAGATCCATCTGATCCTTGCTTCCTAGACCATGTATGCCGCCTTCTTCCACCTGACTAGATTTTCCACCTCACTTGTCACCCATGGTTCCTTCAGCCGATCATTCTTTATCTTCCTCACCGGGACAAATTTATCCCTAACATCCAGCAGGAGATCCCTAAACATCGACCACATGTCCTAATACATTTCTCTGCAAAATCATCATCCCAATTCACACCCGCAAGTTCTAGCCTTATAGCCTCATAATTTGCCCTTCCCTAATTAAAATTTTTCCTGTCCTCTCTGATTCTATCCTTTTCCATGATAATGTCAAAGGCCAGGGAGCGGTGGTCACTGTCCTCCAGATGCTCACCCACTGAGAGATCTGTGACCTGACCTGGTTCGTTACCGAATACTAGATCTAGTATGGCATTCCCCCTAGTCAGCCTGTCAACATATTGTGACGGGAATCCATGCTGGACATACTTAACAAACTCTGCCCCGTCTAAACCATTGGAACTAATCAGGTGCCAATCAATATTAGGGAAGTTAAAGTCACCCATGACAACAACCCTGTTATTTTTGCACATTTCCAAAATCTGCCTCCCAATCTGCTTCTCGGTATTTCTGCTGATACCAGGGTACCTATAGAATACTCTCAATAGAGTAACTACTCCCTTCCTGTTCCTGACTTCTACCCATACTGACTCAAAAGAGGATCCGGCTACATTACACACCCTTTCTGTAGCTGTAATAGTATCCCTGACCAGTAATGCCACCCCTCCTCCCCTTTCCCCCATCTCTACCCCTTTTAAAGCACTGAAATCCAGGAATATTGAGAATCCATCTCTACCATCTTGTAAAGACAATACCCAGAAGAAGGCGATGGCAGACCACTTCTGTAGATAACATTTGCTGAGAACATTCACGGTCAGCAGACCGTGATTGCCCACGTCATATGACATAGTGGTTATGATGTGCACACAGTACTGTATTTGTCATCGTGGAGCAGAAAGCGAGTTTGTAACTCCGGCGGGAACAAAGGATTTTGGGAATGGCGAGGGTGGAGCACCCCAGGAGGGGTGTGGGACAGGTGGCAGAGAAGGAGTGCCAGGGGTGGGGGGGTGCAGACACACCCAGCCCTGAGACACCAGGCAAGGTCATTTAATTCCAAAAATTGGTTTATTAATCATTACAGAATGTCTCTCTGGTGCCTCCCCCTCCCTTTCCCTTTTCCCAACCATGATTCATTCCCCTTTCCCTGCCCCACTTCCCACTCAGTCCGCAATAGACATCCGTATCAGAATCAGATTTATCATCACTCACACATGTCATGAAATTAGACTTCTTTTGTGGCAGCAGTACATAAAATCACTACAGTACTGTGCACCTTTGATCTTTAGATGTGCTCCTAAGACTTTTGCACAGTACTCTACCTCATTATGATCTTGCATTTTGTCATTTACCTGTGCTGCATTTTCTGGGCAGCTTTTACACTTTATTCTGTACTTTGATTATTTTACCCTGTTCTGCCTCATTGTACTGATCTGTGTGAACAGTAGGCAAGACAAGCTTTTCACTGATTCTTGGTATGTGCATGAAAATCACAGGAGGTCAGCAGTTTCTGACATACTCAAACTGCCCCGTCTGTCACCAGCAATCATTCCACGGTCAAAGTCACTTAGATCACAAATTCTTCCCCCTCTATTCTGATGTTTGGTCTGAACAATGACTGAACTTCTTGACCATGTCTGCATGTTTTTATGCATTGAGTTTCTGCCATATGGTTGGCTGATGAGATATTTTATATTAAGGAGCAGGAGCACCTAGTAAAATGGTCACTGAACGTATGCCACGTCATACTGGTATACCGTCTGCATGGATTGATACTTCTTTTCCTCACACAGAAAATGAATTACTTTCTTGGGATGAACGGAATCTGTATGAAGGATTTGCTGGTCATGAACTTAAATCGCATGCTAAGGCAATACCCAGAAGATTACAACATCTTCCCAAAAAGCTGGCGTTTACCATCTGAGTAAGTTTAAAGACCACCTCGAAATGGAGTGGGGCTCTGTTCATGCGTGTGTGTGTTTCAAACTTTCAAAGTACATTTATTATCAAAGAATATGTAAATTATGCAACCCTGAGATCTCCTTGCTTGTCAGCAGTTGCAAAGGAAGAAATCCAAAAGAACCCAATTAAAACTAAAGGCCAACACCTGATGCGCGG
This sequence comes from Mobula birostris, assembly GCF_030028105.1. Lineage (NCBI taxonomy): Eukaryota > Metazoa > Chordata > Chondrichthyes > Myliobatiformes > Myliobatidae > Mobula > Mobula birostris. The sequence continues at coordinate 37,266,336 of NC_092379.1, forward strand.
AGAAAGGGAAAAAGCACAAATCATGCAAACAGTAGAAGCAGCGACAACGTTGTGAACCAAAATCTGTATGGTCTCTCTGAACCATAAAGTGTGTGTGTGTGTGTGTGTGTATAAGTTATGAAAAGATTAAAGATTAGCCTTACTTGTCACATGTACAGTACATCGAAACATGCAGTGATATGTGGTCTCAGGCACAGAGCCGAGAGTGCATCGAACCGGCAGAGCCCGGGTCACAAGAGCGAGGAACGACCTGAGATTTGGACGATTTAAGTGCCGGGCCAGATTGAAAAGGTCAGGAGGTGATGAATGGGCTGGTATTCAGCTCACTGCTTGGCAAGGTTTATTGAGCAGTGCGCTGAACTGAGGCCGTGGCCTGCAACGAACAGGCTCCTGGACTGGCTGCAGTGACGACTGGCTTCATGTCAGTGCATTCACTTCTGTCAGCTTCAGTTCTGAAAGTTATTTGCTTACTTTTATTGTTGGCACGATTTAATTTTGTTTCTGCCCATTGGGTGTCTGGCAGTCTTCACTTTTTTAATGGGTTCTTTTATGTTTCATTGTTCTGTGGCTGCCTGTAAGGAGACGATTCTCAGGATTGGATGTCGTATACCTACTTTGATAATAAATGTACTTTGAACTGCGTCAATGACACTTAGCACCACTTTCCCATCTCTATTACATCAAAGATTAAAGTTCAAAGTAAATTTATTATCAAGGTACATATATGATATGACCTTGAAATTTGTTTTCTTGCAAGTAGGATAGAATTTGTGAAAGACTATAAATAACAAAGACTGACAAACAACCAATGCGCAAAAGAAGACGGATTGTGCCAAGTTGCAGAGTTCTTGAAAAAGAGTCCATAGAGTTGTAGAATGAGTTGAGGGTGGAGGTGAGTGAAGGTATCCATGCTGATGGTTTAGGGGTAATTACTGTTCCTGAACCTGATGGTGTGGGACCCCAGTCTGCTTGGACCTCTTTGTCCAATGAGCTGAGAGCATGGGTGTGGATGTTGGATGCTGTTTTCTTGTGGCAGTTAAGTGTACTCAATGGTGGGGAGGATTTTGCCTGGCATGGACTCTCTATAAACTCTTCCATTAATGCACTTTGGTCTGAAGATGAGATACGTTTAAAAAAAAAACCTCAACATATTTCATCTTAGCAATCTTTGTTGAACATACACTCAAGTTGCAAGGGTCCATTAAGTTAACACCTAATGGAAAGAGATATTAAATGACCATTACCAGTCTCTCCTTCCATGTCCCCACCATCGCCCCCTCCCACTCTCCCTGTCACTTCCTCTGTTGCTTCCTCTTCCCACTCATCCCCACTCCCCTCTTCCAATACTCCTCCCACTCCCCTGCCACTCTGCTCTTGCACTCCCCTGCTCCCAATCCCCCATGCATGCCCTCCAACACACACCTCCCAATCCCCTCTTTCACTCCCCCCAACACCCCTCCCACTCCCCTCTCTGAGTCCTCTCTCCCACTCCTCCCTCCACTGCCGCCTCCCCTCCCCTCTCACATCTGTATCATACAGCTCTCCAGTGATGTGGATGCAGCGTATAAGATATAGCTGACCAATCCCCCATCATTGCCCAAAGGCAAAAGTACCCACATGATCCACCTCCAAGTTTGCGGATGACACAAAGCTGGGCGGCAGTGTTAGCTGTGAGGAGGATGCTAAGAGGATGAAGGGTGACTTGGATAGGTTAGGTGAGTGGACAAATTCATGGCAGATGCAATTTAATGTGGATAAATGTGAAGTTATCCACTTTGATGGTTAAAAACAGAAAACAGATTATTATCTGAATGGTGGCCGATTAGGAAAAGGGGAGGTGCAACGAGACCTGGGTGTCATTATACACCAGTCATTGAAAGTGGGCATGCAGGTACAGCAGGCGGTGAAAAAGGCGAATGGTATGCTGGCATTTATAGCAAGAGGATTCGAATACCGGAGCAGGGAGGTACTACTGCAGTTGTACAAGGCCTTGGTGAGACCACACCTGGAGTATTGTGTGCAGTTTTGGTCCCCTAATCTGAGGAAAGACATCCTTGCTATAGAGGGAGTACAAAGAAGGTTCACCAGATTGATTCCTGGGATGGCAGGACTTTCATATGAAGAAAGACTGGATGAACTACGCTTATACTCGTTGGAATTTAGAAGATTGAGGGGGGATCTGATTGAAACGTATAAAATCCTAAAGGGATTGGACAGGCTAGATGCAGGAAGATTGTTCCCAATGTTGGGGAAGTCCAGAACGAGGGGTCACAGTTTGAGGATAAAGGGGAAGCCTTTTAGGACCGAGATTAGGAAAAACTTCTTCACACAGAGTGGTGAATCTGTGGAATTCTCTGCTACAGGAAACAGTTGAGGCCAGTTCATTGGCTATATTTAAGAGGGAGTTAGATATGGCCCTTGTGGCTAAAGGGATCAGGGGGTATGGAGAGAAGGCTGGTACAGGGTTCTGAGGTGGATGATCAGCCATGATCATACTGAATGGTGGTGCAGGCTCGACGGGCCGAATGGCCTACTGCTGCACCTATTTTCTATGTTTCTGTGTTTTCTGTGATGGTTATAATGACTGCATCCCTCACCTGCTTAAAAAAATTATGGTGTCAAAGGCAAGTTCTCATTCAATAGTCAACAAATTAGGAAAAGAGGTGGCAAGGTGGGACTTGTGAGGCAAAGAGATGGCGTGGTGGGACTTGTTAGGCAAAGGGATGGCCCGGTGGGACTTGTTAGGCAAAGAGATGGCGTGGTGGGACTTGTTAGGCAAAGAGATGGCGTGGTGGGACTTGTTAGGCAAAGGGATGGCGCGGTGGGACTTGTTGGGCAAAGAGATGGCGTGGTGGGACATTAGGCAAAGGGATGGTGTGGTGGGACTTGTTAGGCAAAGGGATGGCGCGGTGGGACTTGTTAGGCAAAGGGATGGTATGGTGGGACTTGTTAGGCAAAGAGATGGCGTGGTGGGACTTGTTAGGCAAAGAGATGGCGTGGTGGGACTTGTTAGGCAAAGGGATGGCGCGGTGGGACTTGTTGGGCAAAGAGATGGCGTGGTGGGACATTAGGCAAAGGGATGGTGTGGTGGGACTTGTTAGGCAAAGGGATGGCGCGGTGGGACTTGTTGGGCAAAGAGATGGCGTGGTGGGACTTGTTAGGCAAAGAGATGGCATGGTGGGACTTGTTAGGCAAAGGGATGGCATGGTGAGACTTGTTAGGCAAAGAGATGGCGTGGTGGGACTTGTTAGGCAAAGGGATGGCGTGGTGGGACTTGTTAGGCAAAGAGATGATGTGGTGGGACTTGTTAGGCAAAGGGATGGCATGGTGGGACTTGTTAGGCAAAGGGATGGCATGGTGAGACTTGTTAGGCAAAGAGATGGCGTGGTGGGACTTGTTAGGCAAAGGGATGGCGTGGTGGGACTTGTTAGGCAAAGGGATGGCGTGGTGGGACTTGTTAGGCAAAGAGATGATGTGGTGGGACTTGTTAGGCAAAGGGATGGCGTGGTGGGACTTGTTAGGCAAAGGGATGGCGCGGTGGGACTTGTTGGGCAAAGAGATGGCCCGGTGGGACTTGTGGCCTCCAGTTAAATTGACAGCAACAAAAGAGAGTTAATTTAAAATAAGTCTCTGCAATCAGCAGCAAATATAATTCAGCCATGTCTCCTGACTAAAAGCAGTGAGTGAAGGAGAGCTGAACAAGGTACGGAGGGAATGGATCTTTGATGTAGAAAGGAAAGCTAAGGGTCCAAGTTCATAACTCCCTGCAAATGGCCATGCAGATAGGTAGGGTGGTCAAGAGGGTGTACAGAAGTCTTTGCCTTCTTGGTTGTACACTCAGTACCCGAGTAAAGACAACATTTCACAGCTGTATAAAGCTTCAGTCAGCCTCCATTTGGAGTATTGTTGCAGTCTGGTCACCCTATTGCAGGAAGGATACGGAGGCTAAGACTGCAGGACCATAAGACACAGGTGCAGAATTAGGCCATTTGGCTCATCGAGTTACACAGGCGTGGGGACACTTGGTTGGATTTTGAGGACGGGTAACTAGACCATAGACAGGGACTTGGCCTCCACAGCTGTCTGTGGCAACAAACTCCGCTGATTCACCACTCTAGCGGTAGCTCGGGAGTTACCAACCTGTTTTATGCCATTGAACCCTACCGTTAACCAAGGGATCCGTCGACCACAGAATGGGAATCTCTACAAGACTAGCTGAGAAATTCTTTCTCGTATCCGTTGAAAATGGACGTCTCTCTATTTTGAGGCTGTGCCCTTTGGTCTGAGACTCACTTGAGAGAGGATGCAGAAAAGGTTGGCCAGGATGCTGCCTGACTGAGAGAGTATAAATCTCCTTTGTCTCTACATTGAGGTTGGACAAGATTGGGATTTTTTTCTTGGGAGTGCAGGAAGCCGATGGAAGTTTATAAACATTGGACAAGATTAGATTAAGAGATTAGATTATGAGGACACTGAGTCCATGTTTATTGTCATTTAGAAATGCATGCATTAAGAAATGATTCAATGTGCCTCCAGCATAATATCACAGAAACACAGGACAGACCAAGACTAAAAGGGACACAAACCACATAATTATAACACATAGCTACAATAGTGCAAAGGAATACCGTAATTTGATAAAGAGCAGACCATGGGCATGGTTTAAAAAAAAGTCTCAAAGTCCCAATAGCCCCAACATCTCACGCAGACAGTAGAAGGGAGAGACTCTCCCTACCATGAGCCTCCAGTGTTGCAAACTTGCCGATGCAGCATCCTGGAAGCACCCGACCACAGCCGACTCTGAGTCCGTCCGAAAACTTTGAGCCTCTGACCAGCCCTCCGACACCGAGCACCATCTCTGCTGAGTGCTTCGACCCCGCCCCGGCCGCCAAGTAACGAGCAATGCCGAGGATTTGGGGCCTACCCCTCCGGAGATTTCAGATCACACAGTAGCAGAGGCAGCGAAACGGGCATTTCAGAAGTTTCACCAGATGTTCCTCCGTGCTCTCACGTCTGCCTCCATCAAATCAGAATTGTGCACGGCGCCCCACTTGACAGATAACAGATATTCATCACCGGAGTGGCCGCAGCGCGCTGTGTCGTGCCATCATCTTCTCCTCTGCAATTGGGTTATTTTATCTGGAGGATGAGGAAAGTTTATAAAGGTTGGACAAGTTTGGGTTATAGACAATGGACAATAGGTGCAGGAGTAGGCTATTCGGCCCTTCGAGCCAGCACCGCCATTCACTGTGATCATGGCTGATCATCCACAATCAGTACCCCATTCCTGCCTTCTCCCCATATCCCTTGACTCCGATATCATTAAGAGCTCTATCTAACTCTTTCTTGAAAGCATCCAGAGAATTGGCCTCCACTGCCTTCTGAGGCAGAGCAGTCCACAGATCCACAACTCTCTGGGTGAAAAAGTTTTTCGTCAACTCCGTTCTAAATGGCCTACCCCTTATCTGCAAGCCAAATCCTGAATATGACTGGCGTGACATCTTTTTGACCCAGGACATCAGAGATACGCAGTCCGGGAAGGACGCGATCTGCCAGATCTACATTCCGAAGGTACTTTACTGCACTCATGACTCTCTGCCTAGAACGTTAACTCTTTATCTGCATTCTGGTTTCCCTCTTGCCCCTTCTCTTCTCCTCCTCCTTCCCTTTCTCCCACAGTCCACTGTCCCCTCCTATCAGATTCCTCCTTCTTCAGCCCCTTGCTTCTTCCACCTATCACCTCCCAGCTTCTTACTTCATCTCCTGCCCCGTCCCCACCCACCTTTCTCCTCACCTGGTCTCACCAATCGAGCTCAGCTCTCCTCAGGTCTACCACCAGCTCCTTAATCTTTTTCACAGTAAGCTGCAGGTAATTCTGCTCACACCATGTGACACAGTTTCCTACTGTAGCCCTGTACTCAGCCTCATCTCCCTTGCTGATGCATCCAACTATGGCAGAGTCATCAGAAAACTTTTGAAGATGACAAGACTCTGTGCAGTAGTTGAAGTCCAAGGTGTAAATGGTGAAGAGAAAGGGAGACAAGACAGTCCTCTGTGGAGCTCCAGTGCTGCTGATCACTCTGTCGGACACACAGTGTTGCAAGCACACGTACTGTGGTCTGCCAGTCAGGTAGGCAAGAATCCATGACACCAGGAAAGCATCCACCTGCATCGCTGTCAGCTCCTCCCCCAGCAGAGCAGGGCGGATGGTGTTGAACGCACTGGAGAAGTCAAAAAGCATGACCCTCACAGTGCTCGCTGGCTTGTCCAGGTGGGCGTAGACATGGTTCAGCAGGTAGACGATGGCATCCTCATCTCCTAGTCGGGGCTGGTAGGCGAACTGGAGGGGATCTAAGTGTGGCCTGACCATAGGCCGGAGCAGCTCCAGAACAAGTCTCTCCAGGGTCTTCATGATGTGGGAGGTCAATGCCACCGGTCTGTAGTCATTGAGGCCGCTGGGGTGCGACGTCTTCAGCACAGGGACGAGGCAGGATGTCTTCCACAGCACAGGAACCCTCCGGAGCCTCAGGCTCAGGTTGAAGACGTGGCGAAGTACTCCATATAGCTGAGGGGCACAGGCTTTGAGCACCCTGGTACTGACACCATCCGGTCCTGCAGCCTTGCTTGGGTTGAGACGTTTCAGCTGTCTTCTCACCTGTGCAGCTGTGAAGCCCACTGTGGTGGTTTCGTGTGGGGAAAGGGTATCGTCATGAGAGCAGGGTGGGCGGCTGTGAGGAGGGGTAGGAGGGGAGAGTGGAATATGTGTTGGTTGCGGGCCGACAACAAGTGACTCATGTGGAGGATGGGCAGGGGCCACAATGTCAAATCTGTTAAAGAACAGGTTAAGTTCATTGGCCCTGTCCACACTGCCTTCAGCTCCTCTGTTGCTAGTTTGCCGGAACCCAGTGATGGTCCTCATCCCACTCCAGACCTCTCTCATGTTGTTCTGCTGGAGCTTCCACTCAAGCTTCCTCCTATACCTGTCTTTAGCCTCCCTGATCCTGGCTTTCAGGTCCCTCTGTATTGCCCTGAGCTCCTCACTATATCCATCTCTAAACACCCTCTTTTTAGCGTTCAGGATGTCCTTAATGTCCTTTGTTACCCGTGGCTTGTTATTTGAATAACGAAGGACAGTTCTTGTCGGAACATTGCAGTCCTTCCATGACCATGATAGTTCTTGGCCAATTTTTCCACCGAAGTGGTTTGCCATCGCCCTGTTCTGGGTAGGGGTGGGTGACCCCCAGCCATTATCAATACTCTTCAGAGATTGTCTGCCTGACACCAGCGATCGCATAACCAGGACTTGTGAACTGCACCGGCTGCTCATACGACCATCCACCCCCTGCTTCCACGGCTTCACGTGACCCTGATCCAGGAGCTAAGCAGGTGATACACCTTGCCCAAGGGTGACCTGCAGACCTTACATCTCCTTTGGTGGAGACCTATCCCACCCCGTTACTCAACCAAGATAATGGAAATTTTATTACTGCCCTGGTGGTAATTTTGTGTTTGGACCGGGTATCCACAGCATTCGGTCACTGTGAATGATAGGCTGGTGGGAATGGTGGAAATTTGGGTAAGAAGGAAATCGGGGGATTTGAAGATGTGTGGGTTGAGTGGGATAGTGGGGGGCATAATTCACGAATGGAATAAGGACTTGAGGGATAGGGTGGGCAGGAATTTCCATTAGCAAATCCCTTTTCTGATTGTTGAGCCAACTTCACATGCTAAACTGATTATGCATTGGAAAACCATAGAAAACTACAGCACAGAAACAGGCCTTTTGGCCCTTCTTGGCTGTGCCGAACCATTTTCTGCCTAGTCCCACTGACCTGCACACGGACCATATCCCTCCATACACCTCCCATCCACGTATCTGTCCAATTTATTCTTAAATGTTAAAAAAGAACCCGCATTTACCAGCTCATCTGGCAGCACATTCCATACTCCCACCACTCTCTGTGTGAAGAAGCCCCCCCTAATGTTCCCTTGAAACTTTTCCCCCCTCACCCTTAACCCATGTCCTCTGGTTTCTTTCTCCCCTTGCCTCAGTGGAAAAAGCCTGCTTGCATTCACTTTATCTATACCCATCATAATTTTATATACCTCCGTCAAATCTCCCTTCATTCTTCTACGCTCCAGGGAATAAAGTCCTAACCTATTCAATCTTGCTCTGTAACTGAGTTTCTCAAGTCCTGGCAACATCCTTGTAAACCTTCTCTGCACTCTTTGAACCTTATTTATATCCTTCCTGTAATTTGGTGATCAAAACTGAACACAACACTCCAGATTCGGCCTCACCAATGCCTTATACAACCTCATCATAACATTTCAGCTCTTATGCTCAATGCTTTGATTAATAAAGGCCAATGTACCAAAAGCTCTCTTTACGACTCTATCTACCTGTGACGCCACTTTTAGGGAATTTTGTATCTGTATTCCCAGATCCCTCTGTTCCACTGCACTCCTCAGTGCCTTACCATTAACCCTGTATGTTCTACGTTGGTTTGTCCTTCCAACGTGCAATACCTCACACTTGTCTGTATTAAACTCACTCTGCCATTTCTCAGCCCATTTTTCCAGCTGGTCCAAGTCCCTTTGCAGGCTCTGAAAACCTTCCTCACTGTCTACTACACCTCCAGTCTTTGTATCATCAGCAAATTTGCTGATCCAATTTACCACATTATCATCCAGATCTTTGATAAAGATGGCAAATAACAATGGACCCAGCACTGATCCCTGTGGCACACCACTAGTCACAGGCCTCCACTCGGAGAAGCAATTCTCTACTACCACTCTTTGGCTTCTTCCATTGAGCCAATGTCTAATCTAATTTACCACCTCTCCATGTATACCTAGTGACTGAATTTTCCTAACTAACCTCCCATGCGGGACCTTGTCAAAGGCCTTACTGAACTCCATGTAGACAATATCCACTGCCTTAAGTGCACTTAAAGGATTGACGGTGGATATGCAATGGCAAGCATTTAAAGGTTGCATGGATGAACTACAACAATTGTTCATCCCAGTTTGGCAAAAGAATAAATCAAGGAAGGTAGTGCACCCGTGGCTGACAAGAGAAATTAGGGATAGTATCAATTCCAAAGAAGAAGCATACAAATTAGCCAGAAAAAATGGCTCACCTGAGGACTGGGAGAAATTCAGAGTTCAGCAGAGGAGGACAAAGGGCTTAATTAGGAAGGGGAAAAAAGATTATGAGAGAAAGCTGGCAGGGAACATAAAAACTGACTGTAAAAGCTTTTATAGGTATGTTAAAAGGAAAAGACTGGTAAAGACAAATGTAGGTCCCCTACAGACAGAAACAGGTGAATTGATTATGGGGAGCAAGGACATGGCAGACCAATTGAATAATTACTTTGGTTCTGTCTTCACTAAAGAGGACATAAATAATCTTCCAGAAATAGTAGGGGACAGAGGGTCCAGTGAGATGGAGGAACTGAGCGAAATGCTTGTTAGTAGGGAAGTGGTGTTAGGTAAATTGAAGGGATTGAAGGCAGATAAATCCCCAGGGCCAGATGGTCTGCATCCCAGAGTGCTTCAGGAAGTAGCCCAAGAAATAGTGGATGCATTAGTGATAATGTTTCAAAACTCGTTAGATTCTGGACTAGTTCCTGAGGATTGGAGGGTGGCTAATGTAACCCCACTTTTTAAAAAAGGAGGGAGAGAGAAACCGGGGAATTATAAACTGGTTAGCCTAACGTCGGTGGTGGGGAAACTGCTGGAGTCAGTTATCAAAGATGTGATAACAGCACATTTGGAAAGCGGTGAAATCATCGGACAAAGTCAGCATGGATTTGTGAAAGGAAAATCATGTCTGACGAATCTCATAGAATTTTTTGAGGATGTAACTAGTAGAGTGGATAGGGGAGAACCAGTGGATGTGGTATATTTGGATTTTCAAAATGCTTTTGACAAGGTCCCACACAGGAGATTAGTGTGCAAACTTAAAGCACACGGTATTGGGGGTAAGGTATTGATGTGGATGGAGAATTGGTTAGCAGACAGGAAGCAAAGAGTGGGAATAAACGGGACCTTTTCAGAATGGCAGGCGGTGACTAGTGGGGTACCACAAGGCTCAGTGCTGGGACCCCAGTTGTTTACAATATATATTAATGACTTGGATGAGGGAATTAAATGCAGCATCTCCAAGTTTGCGGATGACACGAAGCTGGGTGGCAGTGTTAGCTGTGAGGAGGATGCTAAGAGAATGCAGGGTGACTTGGATAGGTTGGGTGAGTGGGCAAATTCATGGCAGATGCAATTTAGTGTGGATAAATGTGAAGTTATCCACCTTGGTGGCAAAAACAGGAAAACAGATTATTATCTGAGTGGTGGCCGATTAGGAAAAGGGGAGGTGCAACGAGACCTGGGTGTCATTATACACCAGTCATTGAAAGAGGGCATGCAGGTACAGCAGGCGGTGAAAAAGGCGAATGGTATGCTGGCATTTATAGCTAGAGGATTCGAGTACAGGAGCAGGGAGGTACTACTGCAGTTGTACAAGGCCTTGGTGAGACCACACCTGGAGTATTGTGTGCAGTTTTGGTCCCCTAATCTGAGGAAAGACATCCTTGCCATAGAGGGAGTACAAAGAAGGTTCACCAGATTGATTCCTGGGATGGCAGGACTTTCATATGAAGAAAGACTGCATGAACTGGGCTTATACTCGTTGGAATTTAGAAGATTGAGGGGGGATCTGATTGAAACGTATAAAATCCTAAAGGGATTGGACAGGCTAGATGCAGGAAGATTGTTCCCGATGTTGGGGAAGTCCAGAACAAGGGGTCACAGTTTGAGGATAAAGGGGAAGCCTTTTAGGACCGAGATTAGGAAAAACTTCTTCACACAGAGAGTGGTGAATCTGTGGAATTCTCTGCCACAGGAAGCAGTTGAGGCCAGTACATTGGCTATATTTAAGAGGGAGTTAGATATGGCCCTTGTGGCTACGGGGATCAGGGGGTATGGAGGGAAGGCTGGGGCGGGGTTCTGAGTTGGATGATCAGCCATGATCATAATAAATGGCGGTGCAGGCTCGAAGGGCCGAATGGCCTACTCCTGTACCTATTTTCTATGTTTCTATGTTTCCCTTCATCCACTCTCCTGGTAAGCCCCTCGAAAAACTCCAACAGATTGGTCAAACATGACCTACCACACACAAAGCCATGTTGACTCTCCCTAATAAGTCCTTGTCTATCCAAATGCTTGTAGATTCTGTCTCTTAGTACTCCCTCCAATAACCTACCTACTACCTACGTTAAACTTACCGGCCGATAATTTCCTGGATTACTTTTCGATCCTTTTTTAAACAACGGAACAACATGAGCCACTCTCCAATTCTCCGGCACCTCACCCGTAGACAGCGACATTTTAAATATTTCTGCCAGGGCCCCCGCAATTTCAACACTAGTCTCCTTCAAGGTCCGAGGGAACACCCTGTCAGGTCCCGGGGATTTATCCACTTCAATTTTCCTCAAGACAACAAGCACCTCCTTACTTTCAATCTGTACAGTTTCCATGATCTCACTACTTGATTCCCTTAATTCCATAGACTTTATGCGAGTTTCCTTAGTAAATACAGATGCAAAAAACCTATTTAAGATCTCCCCCATTTCCTTTGGCTCCGCACGTAGCCGACCACGCTGATCTTCAAGAGGACCAATTTTATCCCTTACAATCCTTTTGCTCTTAATATACCTGTAAAAGCTCTTTGGATTATCCTTCACTTTGACTGCCAAGGCAACCTCATGTCTTCTTTTAGCCCTCCTGATTACTTTCTTAAGTATTTTCTTGCACTTCTTATACTCCTCAAGCACCTGATTTACTCCCTGTTTCCTATACATTTCATACAACTCCCTCTTCTTCTTTATCAGAGTTGCAATATCCCTTGAGAACCAAGGTTCCTTATTCCTATTCACTTTCCCTTTAATCCTGACAGGAACATACAAATTCTGCACACTCAAAATTTCTCCTTTGAAGGCTTCCCACCTACCGATCACATCTTTACCAGAGAACAACCTGTCCCAGTCCGTGCTTTTCAGATCCTTTCTCATTTCTTCAAATTTGGCCTTCTTCCAGTTCAGAACCTCAACCCTAGGACCAGATCTATCCTTGTCCATGATCAAATTGAAACTAATGGTGTTATGATCACTGGAACCAAAGTGCTCCCCTACACAGACTTCTGTCACTTGTCCTAACTCATTTCCTAACAGGAGATCCAATATTGCATCCCCTCTAGTTGGCCCCTCTATATATTGATTTAGAAAACTTTCCTGAACACATTTTACAAACTCTAAACCATCTAGACCCCTAACAGTATGGGAGTCCCAATCAATATATGGAAAATTAAAATCCTCTACCACCACAACTTTATGTTTCCTGCAGTTGCCTGCTATCTCTCTGCAGATTTGCTCTTCCAAGTCTCGTTGACTATTTGGTGGTCTGAGTGGGATTGATCAGAGGGAATTTTGAGGGTTTCTGCGTCGAGGGCTGGAGTAGGGGTAAGTCTGAAGGAAAGAACCAGATGCAGGTAGACACAAGAGTTTCTGCAGGTCCAAAATGCTGGGGGAAGTTAGCAGGTCAGGCAGCATCTATGCAAAGGAAAAAAGAGTCGACATTTCAGCCCAAGACCCTTCATCTGGAATGCAGACACACATTTCAAAAATTAGTTACCAATGCGGATGGCAACCGGATGCCTGCGTTCTGATCACTGATGGGATCCCTCTGCCTCCAGGGAAGGAGCCTGTGGCAGCCTATCGCTGTGTGGTGGCTCAGGTGGCCAGAGGGTAGGCCTCTACAGTGTCTCTTTCTCTTTTGACAATGGATTTTATATTCTGGGTTTTTCCCCATTCTTTCCTGTTTTTTATTTGAGTGGGCAGAGGGTGGGGGGATTTGGGGGTTGATGTTCTGTGTTTTGTGCAGGGGGTGGGGGATTTGTGGGGGTTGATGATTGTGTTGCTGTTCTTTTTTCTATGGGGGGGTGGGTGCATGTGTTTGATGTTTCTCTTTCAATGACCTCCATGTTTTTTCCTTTGTTTCGTGGCTATCTGGAGAAGATGAATCTCAGAGTTGTACACTGCATACATACTTTGATAATAAGTGAAACCTTTGAACCTCACAGTGTGTTAACTCTTCCTCTACTTGTGCAGCCCTTCACTTTGGATGGTTTCAAGTTCAACCTCAGGCTCTACGTCTTGGTTACTTCCTGTGACCCTCTGCGGATATACCTCTACAATGAGGGTCTGGTCTGCTTTGCCACTAAAAAGTATTCCGAACCGACCGAAAAGAATTTAGTAAGTGACACATTGACTTATCTTGAAGACATACAGTTAATTCTCTGAAAGTACGATCCTACTTTTATAAGAGGTTAATTCTTGCCTAATTCACTGTTGTATGGAAGTAATCGACTCGGGTGGGATCTTGCTGTTACGTTCCCAACCCCAGCCAAAAGCTGACTACTCTGTCTGTGGGGGCGGGGAGTGGGAGGTTGGTGTGGTTACAGAAGCATCTCCTAACGAGTCTAGTTCGCAAAGTTTACAAGACAAGGTCAGGAAAAGCCCTTCCCACCATTGAGCATGTCTACAATGAGCGCTGCCATAAGAAAGCAGCAACTATCATCAGGGATACCCACCATCCAGACCATGCTCTCTTCTCATCAGGAAGAAGGCACAAGAGCCATAGATCTGTCACCGTAAGTTTCTGGAACAGTTATCACCCTACAACCATCAGGCTCCTGAACCAGTGTGGATAACTTCACTCAGTTCAACACTGAACTGGTTCCACAACCTATGGACTAACTTTCAAGGGCTCTACAACTCATGTCCTCAATGCTTCTGTCTGTCTTTATGTATTTGTGCAGTTTGTCTTCTTTTGTACGGGTTATTTGGCCGTGTCTGTGTGTTGTTTTTCGTCAGTTCTATTGTATAAGACCATATGAGATAGGAGCAGAATGGGCCGTTCAGCTCATCGAGTCTGTCACCATTTCATCATGGCTGATCCACTTTCCCTCTCAACCCCAATCTCCTGCCTTCTCCCGGTAACCTTTCACACCCTGAGTAATGAACAATCTGTCACCTCTGCCTTCAGTATACCCAATGACCTGGCCTCCACAGCCCTCCATCTGCACAGTTAATTCCACAGATTCACAACCCTCTGGATAAAGAAATTCTCTTCATCTCCATTCTAAATGAACGTCCTTCTATTCTAAGGCTGTGCCCTCTGGTGCTGGAATCCCCCACCATAGGAAACATCCTCTTCACATCTAATCTGCCTATGCCTTTCAACATTCAATAGGTTTCTTTTTTTTTAAATTTTATTTTTATTTGGATAAGGAATTCACAAATATCATGTACTTTTTTCACACATATAACCTTTTCCATTTTTTATATGTATAAAACTACAATTATTTATACATTCTTAAGTACGCATTGAGATGATATAAAAGGAAAATAAACATTTAAATAGATAATTATGTACTGTGGTAAATCTAACCTATTAGGCTAAGTAATGGAATTAGTTGTTAAGAAAAATGGTAATAATAGTTTCCATATAACCCCTCTGGACCATTTCCACTGGTCCAAAATGTTGTATATAAGCCTATATATCAACCATTGTAGGTGTTTATATCCTAATTTGTTCATGCTTGCTCCTGCCCGCAGACATAATTATCCAATCCCTATGTACTTATTTACTTAATTTTTTCATTTTTTTATCCCTTTCCCAAATCTTTCCCTTTACTTGTGTTAATTCTCTATTTTCCAAAAGAAAACAAAAAAAAAAACAAACATTTAGACTAGGGGTGCTTACGTTAGCAATATTACTGTGTTGATGAGAAGAGCAGTATAAATCATTAGGAGAGTCATCTAAAGTCTGCTCGCATTGGGGTTATATATTCAATCCACTTATTCCAGATTTGATAAAATTTTTCTTTTTGAGTTCTCAGGGAGTAAGTCAACTTTTCCATTTTAAATATTTCCAAGATAATTTCGTACCAATCTTCTAATGTAGGTGGTATTGGATTTAGCCATTCTCTAGTGATTGATTTCTTACTTGCCGCTAAGAGGGCCTGCAGCAACTTTATATCTTCCTTCTGTTCAAGAAACAATACATGCCCCAAATAGAGCGTCTCAAAGTTCAGAGGTATCTGGGACCTAAGCACCTTAACTAATGTTCTATGAATACCTTCCCAAAATAGACTTAATTTAGGGCAATCCCAAAAAATATGAAAATGATTTGCCTCCTTGGAGCCGCACCTTCTCCAACACATCACATTTGTATCTTTATATTTTTCCTGATATGGGGTCTTGAAGTATCTTATAATGTTTTTCCAACAATGTTCCCTCCAAGTCAAAGAATTAGTCGAGGACCATTGAAAGCTGCAGATTTTCTCCCAAGCCTCCTCTGAAAGTACCAACCCCGCTTCTTTCTCCCACTTCTCTTTAATATACAGTGTATTTACATTTTTAGCGTGGGAGAGTGCATTATATAATCGAGAAACTGATTTACTAGGTATTGAACTGCAAGCCGAATTCAGAATCTTGAAAAATTCTAATTCTACTGTTGATAGGTCTGTATATCTACAACTCTGGTTAACATAGTTTCGTACTTGAAGGTACCTAAAAAAGTCATTATGTTCTAGGCCATGTTTGTCCTGCAGGATTTGGAAACTTTGTAATACTCTTTTATCTATAAACGAGAGGTAGGTTGTAAGACCTTTCTTTATCCATAGCTCAAATCTTTTATCTCCTCTGTTGGGAAGGAATTCGGTATCATATGCACACCATCTAAAGAGTTTTAACATGTTATTAATTCCACGTGAGTTAACCACCTTCTGCCATACTTTTAATGTAAGATCTATCCAAGCGTTTTTAAATTTTTCCAACTGGGCCATCAATCCTTTGTCAGCTATTGAGGCCTGAAGAGGAAAACTGTCAACTAATCCAAATTCTATTTCCTTCCATCTAGCCTTATATTCCCTATTACACCAATATAACAGAGGGGTTATCATAAAAATAATTTCTCAGGCAAGGAAGAACCATACCTCCTCCTTCCTTCCCTAACTGTAAGGTGTTATATCGAACTCTAGGTTTCTTTCCTTGCCAAATGAAGCGGGAAATCCATTTGTCCCATTCCCTGAATTGATTATTATCCACCTCCACCGGTAAAGTACGGAAAAGATACAATAACCGAGGAAGAATATTCATTTTTATAGTATTTATCCTTGAATTTAAACTTAAAAAGGGGATAAGATTCCATCTATGCATATCTGCTTTTATCTCTGAGATTAATGGCCCATAATTTCCCTGTGACTGTGTTGAAAGATCCTTCGGCAGGGTTATTCCTAAATATTTTAATGATTTAGCTTCCCACTTAAGATCATATGTATCCTGCAATTTTTTGGATGGTGTATAATTTAGGGACATAACCTGCATTTTCTTTACATTTATTTTATAACCTGATATTTTCCCAAAGTTATCCAACAGTGTAAACAATCCTATAAATGATTTTTCTGGTTCACTCAGATAGACCAAAACATCATCTGCGAATAACGCCACTTTCTGTTCAATCCCTGCCACCTTGATACCTTTTACGATTTCGCTCTGTCTTATTAGTTGGGCAAGCGGTTCAATATATAGCGCAAAAAGGAGAGGAGAAATTGGGCATCCCTGTCTAGTGCTTCTCTCTAAGATGAAGGAGTCAGAGAGGTCCCCATTTATCTTAATTCGGGCTGTAGAGCTGTCATATAGAGTCTGAATTACTTTAATAAACTTTTCTTGAAAGCCGAATCTTCCTAACACTCTGTGTAGGAATGCCCAACTAACCGAATCAAAAGCTTTCTCAGCGTCCAATCCTACTACCATTGTCTCTGTCTCGTTCTTATTAACCTGTTCTAATATGTGCAGAGTTCTCCTTATGTTGTCCTGTGTTTGTCTTTGTTGAATAAATTCAGTCTGGTCTAAGTGGATTAGGCCAGGTAAAAGCTTTTCCAATCTGCGTGCTAATATAGATGTAAATAGTTTGTAATCTAAGTTAAGAACACTAATTGGCCGATAATTGCCACATTCTAGTTTATCTTTACCCTCTTGAGGAATAACCGAAATAATCACTTCTCTCCAGGAAGGTGGAGTTTCTCCTCTCTGCAAGATCCAATTAAAGGTGTTAAGTAGTAATGGGGCTAACTGTGTCTTCAGGGACTTGTACCACTCTGAGGTAAGCCCATCAGAACCCGGGGACTTTCCAGCCTTTAACCTAGAGATGGCCACGTTCAGTCCTTTGACAGTTACTGGTTCTAATAAACTTTCATTTTGTAAATCTGTAAGTTTAGGTAGATCTAAAAAATTCAATACACTGTCTATATAGGGCTCATTGGGGGCCCGGGGTTGGGAGTACAGCTCTCGATAGTATGTTTCAAAACTCTCTTGAATTTTCCCTATTGTACTCTCCACAAGCTTTGTCTTTGGATTCTTTATTTTATGAATTGTATTGTCTGCTTGTTGTTTTCGTAATTTATATGCTAATAATCTAGCTGATTTACCTCCTACTTCATAATTCTTTTGTCTCAGGTAAAGAAAGTTTCTTTGAGTTTCCAACGTATAAATATCGTCAATTTCACTTTGCAATTTCCTAATTTCCTGTTTTCGATTTGAATTACTTTTGTTGCTATCTACAACTTGAAGTTGTTTTAATTTTCCTTGATGGTCTGCTAATTTTTGTGCATTGATTTTTTTCATGTGAGTGGTAATGGAAATAATTTTCCCCCTCAGTACAGCTTTCAATGTATCCCATAAGATCACTGGTGATGTTTCTCCCGTGTCATTAAGGTCTAGATATTCTTTGATTTCTCCCCTTAATCTCTCCATTACTTTCGGGTTATTGAGTATATGTGAGTTTAGCCTCCATAGTGTTTTCCTCATTTTCCTTTCCAGGATTAGAGACATAGAGACTGGGCTATGATCCGACAGATCAATTGTTGCAATATTACAGTTTTTTATCCTGAGTCTATCTGTATTAAAGATAAAGAAATAGTCTATCCTTGAATAGGCTGAATGAGGGAAAGAGTAATATGTATAATCTTTACTAGTAGGGTGTAATTCCCTCCAGACATCTATAATTCCCAACTCCTCCATCAATGAATTCACTTTCCGAGTCAGAGGTTTATTCTGAGTAACTGTTCTTGAAGGATCTAATATAGGATTTAATCTAATATTAAAATCCCCTCCACAAATTACTACCCCTTGAGAACTGACCATTAGGTCAAAAGTGTGTCTATAAAATGACCATTCACAACCTGGAGGAGCATAAACATTCAGCAATGTTATTTCTGTACCTTCTATTCTTCCTGTGATTTTTACGAACCGTCCTTCTTTGTCTCTAGTCTCTGAAATATGTTCATAATTAAGAGTACTTGATATTAAAGTAGCTACCCCTCTTTTGTGATTCAATTTATATGATAAATAAAATACATGCTTAAAGCCCATTCTTTTTAATTTTCCATGTTCAGATTGGCTAATATGTGTTTCCTGGAGGAAAGCTAATTGTGCCCTCTCTTTTTTCAACTTAGACATAATCTTATTTCTTTTAATTGGATTCAAAATCCCATTAACATTATAGGAAATTATTTTTACCAATTCAGTTTGCATTTTTCTCTAGTAGAAAAGAAAACACTCTCCTTTTCTAACCAAACAGTAAGCAATCCCTTCTCAACAGTAAACCAAGACATATAACCACACCCTAGACATTTTTGAACGTGCAACATTTGAAAATTTTTCCCGACTTCCCACAGTGAGGCCTGAGCACCGACCCGCCTCAGTTCAGAGGGATAACCTTAGAGGGCCCTCAGCAGTTTGAATAATCATAGAGAATTCTCTCCTATTTATGTCTCGACCATATTGCTATCATTCAAGTTATTCCGTCTAGTTTATTTTCAGTTACCAGTTTTCATTTTACCTTTAAGTCCGATTTACTCTTTTCAGTCATTTCTCTTAATTAATCTGTGTTCTCTGTACATTTGCGTCTGAATACTTGCAGCTTTTCCTTGTAGTTTGACACTCTGGTTCGTGTGGAGCGTCCTCGCCGCACTAACTGCCACGACTTCTGCCGAATCCTCTCCAGTAGCGACTCCGGTTAGGTGATAACTTTAATCGGTAGTCCCCGGTCCGCCAGGTCCAATGTTGCCTCCTCCACTGTAGCGTAAGTTTTTGTCCCTTCGTCGTAAAAGACTCTCAGCCAGCTGGATACAGGGTCTGGAATCTGATGTTGTTTTCCTTCAGGACTCTCCATGTTTCCGTATATTCCTTCCGTCTGGCAAGAATCCCCGGTGCGTAGTCGTGGTCTAAACTGATTTTACAGTTGTTCCACATGAAACCTTTCTTTTGCCATGCCCTTCTAAGCACCTCTTCCTTCGTTCTGTAACTGAGAAATCTGACCAGAATCGATCTGGGCTGGGCGCCTGCTGGAGGCTGTGGTGCCAACGCGCGGTGAGCTCTTTCTATCTGTAGGTCTTTTGCGGCCGGTATATCAAGGTTCTCTCTAAGTAGCTTCTCCACGAAGGGAATCATCAATCCGGGTTTACCTTCAGTTCCTTCGGGAACTCCGTAAATCCTCACATTTTCCCTTCTCGAGCGGCCTTCTTGATCTATTAGTTTCCACTGGAGCTGGTCTTGCAGCTTCAGCATTTCTGCTATCACTTCCTCTGCGTTTTGTAGCTTCTCTTCAATTCCAACAATCCTCGCTTCGGCTTCATCTATCTGTGAGTTAGTTTTTACTATTTCTCCTTTAATATCTTCCAGCTGTTTGCCGTTATCTTGTTGGAACTCGCGAATCTCTCTCAGAATCAAGGACAGAGTCACCGATTCCCCCTCATTATCTCCGTCCTGGCTTGCTGTGGGGGAGCTAGGCCCGTCTACATTCAATAGGTTTCAATGAGATGGCCTCTCAGTCTTCTAAATTCTCATGCGTACGGGCCCAGAACCATCAAGCGCTCCTCCTGTAGTCATTCTGGTGAACCGCCTCTGAACCCTCTCCAATGTCTGCTTATCCTTTCTTGGATAAGGGCTCACGATACTCCGTGAGGCCTCACCAGTGCTTTATAAAGCCTCAACATTAACTCCTTGTTTTTATATTCTAGTCCTCTCGAGATGAATGCTAACATTGCATTTACCATCATCACCACAGACTCAACCTGCAAACTAACCTTTAGGGAACCCTGCATGAAGGCTCTCTCATCCCTTGCACCTCAGGTTTTTGGGTTTTCCGCCTGCTTAGAAAATAGTCTACCCTTTTGTTCCTTCTGCCAAAGTGTATGACCATAAACTTCCCGACACTGTTATAGGACGCTCAAAGCAGCTGTGCAGGTTGACTCTGTGGTTAAGAAGGCATACGGTGTATTGGCCTTCATCAATCGTGAAATTGAATTTAGGAGCCGAGGGGTAATGTTGCAGCTATATAAGACCCTGGTCAGACCCCACTTGGAGTACTGTGCTCAGTTCTGATCGCCTCACTGCAGGAAAGATGTGGAAGCCATGGAAAGGGTGCAGAGGAGATTTATAAGGATGTTGCCTGGATTGAGGAGCATGCCTGATGAAAACAGGTTGAGTGAACTCGTCCTTTTCTCTTTGGAGCAACGGAAGATGAGAGGTGACCTGATAGAGGTGTACAAGATGATGAGAGGCATTGATCGTGTGGATAGTCAGAGGCTTTTTCCCAGTGCTGAAATGGTTGCCACAAGAGGACACAGGTTTAAAGTGCTTGGGAGTAGGTACAGAGGAGATGTCAGGGGTAGGATTTTAGTGAAAGTGGTGAGTCCGTGGAATGGGCTGCCAGAAAGAGTGGTGGAGGCGGATACGATAGGGTCTCTTAAGAGACTTTTGGGTAGGTAGATGGAGCTTAGAAAAATAGAGGGCTATGGGGAAGTCTAGTAACTTCTAAGGTAGGGACATGTTCAGCACAACTTTGTGGGCTGAGGAGCCTGTGTTGTGCTGTAGGTTTCCTATGTTTCTATCCATGTGGCAATCTAAGTGTTTCTTAAATGCCTTTCATGTATCTGCCTCTACCAGTGCCACTGGCAGTGCATTCCACACACCCATTGCTCTTTGTGTAAAAAGATTACCTCTGACCTCCCCCTTCCCCATACTTTCCTCCGATACCCTCTTGCTTTAGCATTTCCCTGGCTATCCACTCCATCTATGCCTCTGATCAGTTTCTACACCTCTATGGAGTCACCTCTCATCCTCCTTCACTCCAGGGAGAAAAGCCATAGCTTTCTCAACCTATCTCAACTCTGTGGCTAAGAAGGCATACGGTGCATTGGCCTTCACCAATCGTGGGATTGAGTTTAAGAGCCGAGAGGTAATGTTACAGCTATATTGGACCCTGGTCAGACCCCACTTGGAGTACTGTGCTCAATTCAGGAAGGACGTCGAAACCATAGAAAGGGTGCAGAGGAGATCTACAAGGATGTTGGGGAGCATGCCTTATGAGAATAGGTGAACTCGGCCTTTTCTCCTTGGAGCGATGGAGGATGAGAGGTGACCTTATAGAGGTGTTTAAGATGATGAGTGGCATTGATTGTCAGAGGCTTTTTCCCAGGGCTGAAATGGCTAGCACGAGAGGGCATAGCTTTAATGTGCTTGGAAGTAGGTACAGAGGAGATGTCAGGGGTAATTTATTTACTCAGAGAGTGGTGAGTGAGTGGAATGGGCTGCCGGCTGTGGTGGTGGAGGCGGAAATGACAGGGGTCCCCACCTTTTTTGCACCGCGGACCGGTTTAAGATTGACAATATTCTTGCGGACCGGCCAACGGTGTGGGGGGTGGGGGTTGTTCAAATTCGACAGTGTGTGACAGGGAATGAGGAAAGGTGCAGCTGACTCATATCGTTTCATATTGCCAAATCATATCATTTCCTCGCGGCCCGGTAGCACATGCTTTGTGGCCTGGTACCTTTCCGCGGCCCGGTGGTTGGGGACCACTGTTTTAAGAAACTCCTGGATGGATACATGGAGCTTGGAAAAATAGAGGGCTATGGATAAGCCTAGGTAATTCTAAGGTAAGGACATGTTTGGCACAGCTTTGTGGGCCGAAGACCTGTGTTGTGCTGTAGGTTTTCTGTGTTTCTATCCTCATAATCCAATCCAGGCAGTATCCTGGTAATCCTCCTAAATATTGAAGAAAATTGATGATTCCATCGTAAGTCAGATTGAAAATGGGAAGTTGTCCGATATAACACTCAAGGATATATCTAGCCAGGGTTATTGGCCCTGCATCTTGCCCGGAGTTAATCTGCCTTGATTTCAAGAAAAAGCAATAGAGTCATAGAAAAGTACAACACAGAAACCGGCTTTTTGGCCCGTCTAGTTGGTGCCAAACCATTTAATCTGCCAAATCCCATCAACCTGCACCCGGACCATAGCTCTCCATACCCCTCCCATCCAAACTTCTCTTAAATGTTGATATCAAAATCATATTCACATGAGGTTACGCATTGTATCGGAGGGATAGGAAGGTAGGCAGAGGGGGTGGTGTTGCTCTGCTGGTAAAGAACAGCATCAAATCAGCAGAAGGGTGTGGCATAGAATCAGAAGATATTGAATCCTTGTGAGTTCAGATAAGAAACTGCAAGGGTAATGGCAGTTATATACAGGCCTCCCAACAGTAGCTGAGACATGGAGCACAGATTACAACAGGAAATGGAAAAAGGTGTTTCAAAAGGGTAACGTTATGGTAGTCATGGGAGATTTTATCATGCAGCTCGATTGGGAAAATTAGGTCGGTAATGGATTTCAAGAGAGTGAGTTTGTTGAATGCCTAAGAGATGGATTTTTAGAGCAGTTTGTCATTGAGCCTGCTAAGGGATCACCTACACTGGATTGGGTGTTATGTAATGAACTGGAGGCGATTAGGAAGCTTGAGGTAAAGGAACCCTTAGGAGTCAGTGAACACAATATGATTCAGATAGGGAGAAAGTAGAGTCTGATGTAGCGATATTTCAGTGGAGAAAAGGAAATTGGAAAGGAAAGTAAAGTAAAGGTATGAGAGAGGAATTGGCCAGAGTAAATTGGGAGGAGATGCTGGCAGGGAAGACAGCAGAGCAGCAATGGCACAAGTTTCTGGGACAAAATGGGGAAGGTGCAGGATGAATGTATTCCAAAAACAAAGAAATACTCGAATGGCAAAATGCTACAACCGTAGCTGACAAGGGAAGTCAAAACTAATGTAAAAGCAAAAGAGAGGGTATACAACAGAGGAAAAATTAGTGGGAAGAAAGAAGGCTGGGAAGCTTTTAAAACCCTAGAGAGAGCAACTAAGAGAATCATTAGGAGGGAAAAGATGTAATATGAAAGCAAGCTAGCAGATAATATCAAAGTTGATAGAAAAAGCATTTTCAAGTATATAAAAGATAAAGGAGAAATGAGATTTGATATAGGACCGCTGGAAACTGAGCCCAGAGAAATAATAACGGGGGACAAGAGGTGGCAAATGAACTAGGTAAGTATTTTGCACCAGTTCTCACTGTGGAAGACACTAGCAGTGTGCCAGATTTGAAGAGTGTGAGGGAAGAGAAGTGAGTGCAGTTTCTA
This sequence comes from Mobula birostris, assembly GCF_030028105.1. Lineage (NCBI taxonomy): Eukaryota > Metazoa > Chordata > Chondrichthyes > Myliobatiformes > Myliobatidae > Mobula > Mobula birostris. Next base: position 37,289,928 of record NC_092379.1, read on the forward strand.
TTACAAGGTTGAAGGTGCTCAAAAAGCTGAAAGACCAAAAGGTACTTTTTTTACCTGGACCAGATGAACTGCAAACTGGGGGTTTGAAAGAGGTAGTGGTAGCGAGTGTTGAGGCATTTGTAATGATCTTTCAAAAATCATTGGACTCTGGTATGAAAATTCCAAATGTCACTTCACTCTTTAAGAAAGGAGGGAGGCAGCAGAAAGGAGATTATAGACCAGTCAGCCTGACCTCAGTGGTTGGGAAGATGTGGGAGATGATTGTTAAGGATGAGGCTATAGAGTACTTGGTGACACAGGACAAGATAGGACAAAGTCAACATGGTTTTCTTAAGGGAAAATACTGTCTGACAAACCTGTTGGAATTCTTTGAGGAGATTACAAGTAGGATAGATAAAGGGGACGCAGTGGACGTTGTATATCTGGGCTTTCAGAAGGTGCCACACATGAGGCTGCTTACCAAGTTAAGAGCCCATGGTATTACTGGGAAGTTATTAACATGGTTAGAGCATTGGCTAATTAGTCGGAGGCAGCGAGTGGGAATAAAAGGATCCCTTTCTGGATGGCTGCCAGTGAGTAGTGGTGTTCCGTAGGGGTCGGTATTGGACCACTTCTTTTTATGCTGTATATAAATGTCTTAGATGGTGAAATAGATGGCAAGTTTGCAGATGATACGGAGATTGGTGGAGGGGCAGGTAGTGTGGAAGAAGCAGGTAGGATGCAGAAGGACAGATAGATTAGGAGAATGGGCAAGAAAGTGGCAAATGAAATACAATGTTGGAAAATGCATAGTTGTGCATTTTGGTAGTAAGAGATAAATGTTCAGATTATTTTCTAAATGGGAAGAAAAATTCAAAAATTTGTGATGCAAAGGGACTTGGGAGTCCTTGTACAGAACACCCTAAAGGGTAACTTGCAGGTTGAGTCAGTGGTGAGGAAGGCAAATGCAATGTTAGCATTCATTTCAAGAGGTCTAGAATACAAGAGCAGGGACAGGATGCTGAGGCTTTATAAGGCACTGCTGCGGCCTCACCTTAAGCACTGTGAACTGTTTTGGGCTCCTTATCTAAGAAAAGATGTGCTGGCATTGGAGAGGGTTGAGAGGAGGTGCACAAGGATGAATCTGGGAATGAAAGGGTTCACATATGAGGAACATCTGATGTATCTGGGCCTGTGCTCGCTGGAATTTAGAAGGATGAGAGGGGATCTGATTGAAATCTTTCGAATATTGAAAGTCCTAGGCAGAGTAGATGTGGAAAGAATGTTTCCCATGGTGGGGGAGTCTAGGACAAGAGGGCAGAACCTCAAGGTAGAAGGGCATCCGCTTAAATCAGAGATGCGGAGAAAGTTCTTCAGTCAAAGGGTGGTGAATTTGTGGAATTTGTTACCACAGGCAGCTGTAGAGGACAGGTCGTTGGGTGTATTTAAGGCAGGAATTGATCAGTTCTTCAATGGCCGTGGCACCAAAGGTTATGGGGAGAAGGCTGTGTGGTGGGGTTGAGGAGGGGAGGAAAAGGATCAGCCATGATTGAATGGCGGAGCTGACGATGAGCCAAATGGCCTAATTCTGCTCCTGTGACTTATGATTTTATGGTAGTACAGAGAATTTAACACTGTGAACGTTAGGACTGAGAAATGCATTGAAACAGAGAGATCCGTAACTTCTTGAAAAAGAAATCACAGGTAGGTAGGGTCGTAAAGAGAGCTTTTGGCACACTGGCTTTCATAAGTCAAGGTATTGAGTACAGAAGTTGGGATGTTATGTTGGAACCACTTCTTTTTACATTATATATCAAGGATTTCGATGATGGAGTTGATGGCTTCGAGGCTAAGTTAGCGAACGATCCGAAGATCGGTGGGGGTGGGGGGTGCAGGTAGTATGGAGGAAGCAGAGAGGTGCAGAAGGATTTAGACAGTGTAGGAGAATATGCAAAGAGGTGGCAGACGGAAAACAGTGTTGGGAAGTGTATGGTCATGCACTTCGGTAGAAAACTTAAAAGCATAGACAATTGTATGACTGGAGAGAAAACTCAAAAATCAGAGGTTTTTGTTGGTTAACTCAGTGATAAGGAAGGTGTTAGCATTCATTTTGAGAGGAATAGAACATAAAAACAAGGATATAATGTTTTATATGGAACACTCGCAGAATGCTGGAAGAACTCAGCAGGCCCAGGAGCATCTATGGAGTATTTGGGGCCCTGAATGGAAGTGAGAGAGGAGGTGTAGGGCAAGCGGGTGGAACAAGCATTGCACCTAACACTACACCTCGTCCTCACTGCCATTCAGGAGGCAAAACTTCATCTGTGAGTGTGTTGGGGTTCATCTACTGTATCTGATGCTCTTGGTGTGACCTCCTGTATGTCAGTGAGACCCGACGCAGATTGGGAGACCGCCTTGCAGAGCACCTACACTCCGTCTGTCAGAAAAACCCATTTCAAGTCTACTTCCCATTCCCATTCTGACATGTTAGTCCTCGACTGCCACGATGAGGCCACACTCAGGTTGGAGGAGCAGCACCTTGTATTCCGTCTGGGTAGCCTCCAACCTGATGGCATGAATGTCGATTTCTCTAACCTCTGGTAATTGCCTCCAACTTTATCATTCCCATTCCCGTTTCCCTCTTTCACCTCATCTCCTTACCTGCCAATCACCTCCTACTGATGCTCCCTCCCCTTCCCTTTCTTCCAAAGTCTTCTGTCCTCTCCTATCAGATTCCCCCTTCTCCAGCCCTTTACCTCTTTCACCAATTGACTTCCCAATTCTTTACTTCACCCCCTCCCCCTCCAGGTTTCACCCATAACCTGCCACCTTGTACTCCTTCCTCTCCTCCCCCCCCACCTTCTTGCTGTAACTGCTCATCTGTCCTGATGAAGGGTCTTGGTCTGAAACATCAACCTCTTGCTGTTTCCCATAGATGCTGCCTGGCCTGCTGAGTTCCTCCAGTATTGTGTGTGTGTTGCTCAGATTTCCAGCATCTGCAGGGTTTCTCCTCCTTGAGGCTTTAGAAGGCACTGGCGAGGCCTCCCTCCCTTGGGGTATTGTGAGCTGTTCTGGGCCCCAGAAAGGATATGGTGACACTGGAGAGGGTTGAAAGGAGGTTGACAAAAATGATTCTGGGATTGAAAGGCTTATTATATGAGGAACATTTAATGGCTCTGGGCCTTAACTGACTGGAATTTAAAAGAATGAGGTGTTGGGGGAGGGTGTGAAATCTTATCAAAACCTATCGAATGTTGAAAAGCATTGACAGAGTGGATGTGGAGAGGATGTTTCCTATAGTGGGGGAGGCCAAGACCAGAGGACACAGCCTCAGAGTAGAGGGACGTTGACTTAGAACAGAGATGAGGAGGAATTTCTTTAATTTGTAGAATTCGTTACTACATGCTGTGAAGGCCAAGTCGTCGGGTATACTTAAGGCAGAGCTTGTTAGGTTCTTGATTAGTCAGGGCATAAATGGATACAGAGATTGGGGCTGAGAGGAAAATAGATCAGCCATGACGAAATGTCAGACAAGACTGGATGGGTCAAATGGCCCAATCCTGCTCCTACATCTTACAATCTTGTGACGTGGACTACTCCGAAAAGAAAAACTCAGCCCATATTTCATAACCAGAATTGGAATCAGAATCAAGTTTACTATCATTGTCATTTGCCATGAAATTTGAGGTTATGCGGCAGCAGTACATTGCAGTACGTAATAATGAAAGTTATAAATTACAAAAAGAAATATATTTTAAAAATTAAATAAGTTGTGCAAAACAAGACCAAGAGACAAATGTTATTGAGGTACTGTACATGGGTTCATTGTTCATTCTGAAATCTAATGGCGGAGGGGAGCAATCTGTTCCTGAATTGTTGAGTGTGTGTCTCCTCCCTGACGGTAGAAATGAAAAGAGGCTTTACCTGGGTGGCGAGGCTCCCTCAAGATGGATGTTGCCTTTTGAAGATGTCCTCGAAAGTGGGGAGGATTGTGCTCAGGATGGCTGATTTATTATCCCTCTCGACTGTTTTCTCCTGCCTTCTCCTGTTAACCTTTGATGCCCTGACTAAACAAGAACCTATCAACCTCTGCTTTAAATACACTCAATGACTTGTCCTCCACAGCGGTCCGTGGCAGCAAATTCCACAGATTCACCACCCTCTGGCTAAAGAAATTCCTCACCTCTGCCCTAAAGGGAAGTTCTTCTATTCTGAGGCTTTGCCCTCTGCTCTTAGAGACAGCCGTCCCCCCTCCCACTACAGGAAACATCCTCTCCACGTTGATTTTCAATATTTGATGGTTTCGTTGAGATCCCCCATCATCCTTTTAAACTTCAGCGAGTACAGGCCTAGAGGGAGCAATGCTCCTCAAATGACAACCCTTTCATTCTCGTGAACCTCCCCCAGACCCTCTCCAATACCAGCTCACCAATTCTTAGATAAGGGGCTCAGAACTGCTCACAATACTCCAAAGTTCGGTCTGAGTTATAAAGCCTCAGCCTCACATCCTTGCTCTGACTGACAGCACCCATCCTTCTGCACTGCGCTTCAGGTGAGCGATCCTTTGACTTGGCGATGTTTTGGGGCTGCAAAAACTGCTTTAAGATGCAAGGCTTCCTTCAGTTTCACCTTCTTGCCACCTGCCGACTGCTCTTCATCACCGCAGGAAAAGTGAAGCCGAGAGGAATGAGGAAAATAGCATTTGAGCAGCATCTGGCTGGGGTGGCGTTAGTGTGACGCAATAACTGAGGGCAATGTCCCTGACTGAGAAACCAACATCTTTATCTTCTGCCTCTCTCACAGGATGACGTCTGCATGCACCTCACCAATTACGCCATCAACAAGCGTATCATGAACTTTGTCCCGGATGAAAAGAAAGGCAGTAAAAGGTGAGACCATATGCAGCAGGGTGCACCCTTCACCACAAGCAGGCACATTATAGAAGGTCAGCGTTGGAGTGATTTTTGGGGTTAGGACATAGACATTTAGCAATTGAATTTGGCTACCAGTCTTCATATCTGAATATGTGTTGTGGATTTTATTTGGAGTGCAGATCTGAACTTTATATGTAGGCGTCTGTCTTGTGAGACCATGGAAGGTTCCCCTTGGAAGTTTACACCTTGGAAGCTTTCCAGGGCTCAGGCCTGGGCAAGGTTGTATGGAAGACCAGCAGTTGCCCATGCTGCATGTCTCCCTTCTGTCTCACCGATGTTGTCCAAGGGAAGGGCATTAGGACCCATACAGCTTGGCAGTGGTGTTAATGCAGAGCAATGTGTGGTTAAGTACCTTGCTCAAGGACACAACACGCTGCCTCGGCCAAGGCTCGAACTAGCGACCTTCAGATCACTAGAGGGACACTTTAACCACATGCCAACACGTGACCAAGTCCGAACATGTGGCCAGCTCTGAACAATGGGTTCCTAAAACCCATGAATCCCAGCCGACAATGGTGATTAAAATTCATTTGGATGTGTGTGGTGTGGCTGTGAATCAGGAGGCGTGAAGGTCGAATGTAGTTTCAAAGAAAACATTGTCCATGTGTTGTATGTATGGAGTTGCCCTTTGCCGTTTGGCACATAAAATATCGAGCCCCACGTCAGGCCGGCCAGACCTTTCGACCAGAAGTGTCTCCATAAAATGCCTTCTCTACCTTGCTTTGTCGAATAAAGAAGCTGCTTTGTATCTACCAGTAATTTTCTTCGCTGGCTTCATTCACGCAACAACCTTAGCGAGCAGGCACATTGTAGAAGGAAGGGGCACACAGCAGCAGCTTAGTGAAGCCCTTAACTCTGTTGCCACTACTTTAGGTTGTCATAACTGGCGGAATGCTCCCAATGGCATGCTATAAGACCGTCAGATATAGGGGCAGAAGTGGGCCATTTGGCCCATTGAGTCTGCTCTGCCATTTAATCATGGGCTGATCCAATTCTTTCAGTCATCCCTACTCCCCTGCTTTCACCCCATACTCTGGCTAATCAAGAATCTATCTATCTCTGCCTTAAATGAACTCAATGACTTGGCCCCCACAGCCGCTCATGGCAACAAATTCCACAGATTTACCACCCTCTGACTAAAGTAATTTCTCTGCATCTCAGTTCTAAATGGACGTCCTTCAATCCTGAAGTCACGCCCTCTTGTCCTAGAATCCTGTACCATGCCCTCCAGTAACTTCTGACAACCAAGTCTAGCTCCTGGCCTTCACATGTGGCTTAGCCATTAAGCTGGGCAGAATCATTTCTACTGACAGGAGAAGGGGCAAAGGTGAGTTAATGGCATCTTAAATCCAGTCGCTTCAGGCAGATGGGACTCATCAACCATGGCTGGCCCCTCATCTAGGAGAAGGAAAACTCTGATCTCAAACCTCCCATTGCCCTGCGACTACACCCACTCATAGGGAAGGCTTCAGGAGTAAACCCTGAGGGAGAACATCTGCGGCAGTCCCACGTTGAGTTCAACACTGACTGGCAACTCCTGCGATGCTGCTGGTACCAGGCTGTGTTGCTCTCTGCCGTTCTTTTGGGTTCATCAACTGCGTGGAGATGGGGAGCTTGCTACATGGGCAACAGCTTGCTCTCCATATCCGGGCTTAGTAGCTAAGCCACACGTGAAGGCCAGGAGCTGTGACTTGGTTGTCAGAGGCAATATTGAGGCACTCGCCATTGGGAGCATTTAATAGGCAGCGGGAGCTCGTCCCCATTACCACCCCATGGCTATAACAACCTTAAGGAACGGAGTGAAGCTGAAATTGTTGCAATGGACGACTGGAAGTGGACCCAAGTGCAGAACATCGACACGGAGGTAGAATTAACAGAAGTGTGTTTATTAATAGTTGCGAGGAAGGCCGGAGAGTGAGGATTAGATGCTTACATGGACAACAAACCGGAGTAGCCTGGACCCAGAGCTTGGTTATGCAGCTTGGACACGGAGCCCGGACTCGGACTCGGACTCGGACACGGAGCCCGGACTCCGACTCGGGCTCGGACTCGGACACGGAGCCCGGAGTCGGACATGGAGCCCGGACTTGGACTCGGACACGGAGCCCAGAGTCGGACATGGAGCCCGGACTTGGACTCGGACACGGAGCCCGGACTCGGACACGGAGCCCGGACATGGACTCGGACTCGGACACGGAGCGCCCGGACTCGGACACGGAGCCCGGACTCGGACACGGAGCCCGGACTTGGACACGGACTCGGATACGGAGCCCAGACTTGGACTTGGACTGGGACTGGGACACGGAGCCCGGACTTGGACTCGGACTCGGATACGGAGCCCAGACTTGGACACAGAACAACAAAACCAAACAACAACAGACAATTTATATCTTGATTCGGAGTAGCAGCAAACGGCCAGCAATACTCAGCAGGACACGAAACTACAAAACCAAACAATGACGGTCCGTTCGTATCTTGACTTGAAATAGCAGCAAACGGCCGGCAATACTCAACTGGACACGAGACAACAGAATTCCCAAAGCAACCCCAGGCACCGAAGCAACTTAGAGTCGACTATTCTTAGTGGCCCGGAACGTGCTTTGCCGCACTGGCTGAGGTGACGGTCCAGTCCCAAGTAGATATAAGCCGGAGTTATTATGTTTCCAGTTCGGATGGGAATCAGGTGCCTTAGTCAAGGAGGTAAAACACGGGGAAAAGGAAATGAACAGAAATGAGGAGTCAACTGACTGGACCGTGACTGAAATGACAGATAAAAGTGAGTGGAAAGACAATGCTAAACACTCTCTCATTCAAATCTGCAGACAGGAGTCATTATTAATGATGAATAAATAATGACAGTAATGAGCAGGAGTCAATTCTACGTCCCTTGCCACAGGGAATGTCCCTGGACTGGAATATCTCTTAGGATGTCCTGCTAATTGGGATCGTCCCAATCTGGTATTTCGTGTCCAGCAAGAACCATGGACCTAGAAAAAAGAAATGTGAGCTAAATCCCATGAAGGCAGACAAATTTACATAAGTGATCGGATAAATCTGGAATAAAGGTCTGTAAGACATGGCAACTATTGAGCTGTTGTTTAAAAGCTCTTTAGTGAGGGAAATCTCCCATTTCCTCTTCATATTTGAGGCCTACAACACTGCTGTGGCCTTACCATTGCTTGCAATGGGCCGTAAATTCATGGACCCTATGCAGATTACAGAGAAGGAGATGCTTGCTGTCCTGAGGAAAATCAGAGTGGGTAAATCCCCAGGGCCTGACAAAGTGTTCCCTCAGACCCTGGGGGGAGGCTAGTGCAGAAACTGCAGGGGCCCTAGCAGAGATATTTAAATAATTCTTAGTGACAAGAAAGGTTCTAAACATAGACCAGGAAATTACAGACTGCTCAGTCTGTCATCAGTAGTGGGATAGTTATTGGAAAGTATTCTAAGGGACTGGATATATGAGGATTTGGATAGACATGGGACTGATTCAGGATAGTCAGCATGGCTTTGTGCATGGTAAGTCATGTCTAACCAATCCTGGAGAGTTTTTTGAGCAAGTTACCAGGAAAGCGGATGAAGGCAAAGCAGTGGATGTTGTCTACATGGACTTTAGCAAGGCATTTGACAAGGTCCCGTATGTGAGGTTGGTCAAGAGGGTTCAGTTGCTTGGCATTCAGCATAGGTTGTAAATTGGATTAGACATTGGCTTTGTGGGAGAAGCCAGAGAGGGGTAGTAGAGGTTTGCCTCTCTGACTGGAGGCCTGTGACCAGTGGTGTGCTGCAGGGACCAGTGCTGGGCCCATTGTTGTTTGTCATCTCTATCAGTGTTCTGGATGATAATGTAGTTACCTGATCAGTAAATTTGCAGATGACACCACGTTTGAGGATATAGTGGACAGTGAGGAAGGCGGTCATGGCTTGCAGAAGGATCTGGATCAGCTGGAAAAATGGGTTGAAAAAATGGCAGCTGAAAATCAATGCAGACAAGTGCGAGGTGTTACATTTAGGTAGGACCAGCCGGGGAAGGTCTTACACAGTGAATGGTAGGGCACTGAGGAGTGCGGTAGAACAAAGGGATCTGGGAATAGAGGTCCAAAATTCGTTGAAAGTAGTGTCACAGGTAGAAAGAAAGCTGTTGTCACATCGGCTTTCATAAATCAATATATCGAGTACAAGAGATGGGATGTTATGTTGAAGTTGTGTAAGACATTGGTGAGGCCTAATTTGGAGTATCGTATGCAGTTCTGGTCACCTACCTACAGGAAAGATGTATAGTAAATAAGGTTGAAAGAGTAGAGGAAAAATTTACAAAAATGTAGCTGGGTCTGGAGGACCTGAGTTATAAGGAAAGATTGAATAGGTTAGGACTTTCTTCCTCAGAATGTAGAAGGTTGAGAGGAGATTTGACAGAAATATTCAAGATTATGAGGGGTAGAGATAGGGTAAATGCAAGCAGGCTTTTTCCACTGAGGTTGAGTGTGACCACAACCAGGGATCATGGGTTAGGGTGAAAGGTGAAAAGTTTAAGGGAAACATGAGGAGAAACGTCTTCACTCAGATGGTGGTGACCAGTGTGGAATGAGCTGGCAACACAAGTGCTGCATGCGTGCTCGGTTTCAACGTTTCAGCGAAGTTTGGATAGGATGGAGGACTATGATCCTGGTGCAGGTCAATGGGTGTGGGCAGTTTAGCAGGTTTTGGCATGGACTAGATGGGCCAAAAGGCCTGTTCCTGTGCTGTACTTTTCTATGACAATGACTCTAGAAACACTGATTCGTTACGTCAGGCTTGTTACACGGAGCTTGGGAGGGTGAGACAAGAACTAGAGCTCGTGGGTTAAGGGTGAAAGGTGAGAAGTTTAAGGGGAACATGAAGGGAAACTTCTTCACTCGGAGGGTGGTGAGAGTATGGAGCAAGCTGCCAGCAGAAGAGATAGATGGAGGTGTGATTTCAACATTTAAGATAAATTTGTACATGGATGGCAGGGCTACAGACTGGGTGCCGGTCAATGGGACCAGACAGATTAATGATTCAGCATGGACTAGATGGGCCAAAGGGCCTGTTTGTTTACTGCAGTGCTTTCTGACTGTGAATGTAAACCACCAGACAACTTCACAAGATGGAATATCGTGGGTTCAGGGTGCGGTCAACCTTTTCAAAGGCAACTATGAATCGGCAAGAAATCACTTCCAATAAATCCTGTCAAAAAGGGGGGAAATTAATCAAGAGAGCTGATATTTCCTTCAATGGATACGCAGTCTATCTTGTGGCTTGCAGTGCTATTGACCTGTCACACAATAACACAAATGGTGGGGCAGAGTACTTGATCAGCGAAGTCACTCGGCAATGCCATCCGATGGATGAACGGTGGCCTGCGATAGATTAGAACTGACGGCTGTGTAAAATGTTGTTCCTTGCAGAAAGCTGTCTTTCTTTAACCAGTACATGGAGAGCAATGCCTATGACCTGGAGGTGCTGTGGAGCAGTATTGAAGACGTGATCATCAAAACCATTCTGTCTGTGTATCCGGCCCTGAGGAACACCTCCTTCACCTGCTTCCCAAATCACGTGTCTGGGAGTGCTTGCTTTCAGCTCCTCGGCTTTGACATCCTGCTGGACCACACCTTGAAACCCTGGCTGATGAAGGTACGCGCGCCTCTGGGATACATAAAGATTAAGCAGATAATTTAGGTGACCGCATAAAACATGCAAATGTAACATCATGATGGGATGGCCAGTAATATCGTGAAGGATCCCACCAACCCTGCTCACTGTTTGTCCCCACTCCCATCAGGGAGGAGGCTCTGTAGCATCCACACCAGGACCAGCAGACTCAAAAACTGTTACTTTCCCCTAGCAGTCCTCCAAAAGGACCACAACCGTGTTGTAGGGTTTGGAGGCTTGTGCGCCTCAATGACCCGGAGAGGTCTGCACGCTGGAGCCGGGGCTTTAGGCTTTGGCTCTGGATAGGGTCACCCATGACAAACAGGTCAAAGGGTAGAGGCCAGACTGAGAGCGGTGTACCGGACCTCCAGGTTCGAGGGCTCAACTCAGCACTACCAGCACTGACCACTAAAACAAAACCGCTACGCAAACAGCAATGAAGAATCCTCCTACATCTGAGTCTGGCGGTGTTCCTGAGTCTCCACCTGGGATTTACATGTCCGACAGTAGTGAAAACCGAGCGGAAGCTACGGGCATGATCAAGGAATCTCTGAACACCACCACAGATGGAGGACCTTCACCGTTGTCCTAAACACCAGCGCTGTAATGGTCAGTCAGTAATTCCCCAAGTACTGAGGCTGATCAACACCCCCACCCGCTAACCCACCCCTCCACATACCCGCAACCACCACTACTTTATCATTTCCTGTCAGAGTCACCTTATGTACAGAAACTCCTGTGCCCAGCGTCACTTTATGGACATACAGTCAAGCTATGCATATAAGCTATCTAATGTATTTATATTTACTGTGTTTTTTCCCATTATTATTGTTTTTTTTCCACTTTTCCATTATTATTGTTATCGAAAAGGTGTTATATTTGGACATGTGCAGTGTACAGAATAAGGTCGATGAACTAGTGGCACAGTTGCAGATTGGCATATATGATCAGAATTAGAATTAGGTTTATTATCACCGGTATGTGTCGTGAAATTTGTTAACTTAGCAGCAACAGTTCAATGGAACTGTTCAGGAACAGTTATTACCCCACTCAACCATCAGGAAGAAGGTACAGGGTCGTGAACCAAAGGGGATATCTTCGCTTAACTTTACTCACCACAGCATTGAACTGCTCCCACAGCCTATGGACTCACTTTGAAGGACTCTTCATCTCATATTCTTGATATTTATTGTTTGTTTATTTATTTATTCTGGATGTTTTGTTTGATTCCTTTTAAATACTGTGAATGTCCTCAAGTAAGTGAATCTTAGTGAATCAACATATGCCTATGGTCATATGTACTTTGATAATAAATTTACTTTGAACTTGACTTTGAGTAGAAGAGTGAACACAGTGCAGAAGCAGTTTGACAATGACAGCCTTGAAGTAAAAAAAAGTTAAACCAACTTTCTGACTGTTATCCCAAAATCTGCTCCCTGTGGAAACAGATAGATGGGTTCATAAAGAGAGATTTTGGCACATTGGTCTTCATTAATCAAATTGTTGAGTACAGAAGCTGAGTTGTTAGATTGAAGCTCTTGAAGATATTGGTGAGGCCTACTTTGGAGTATTCTGGTCACCTAACTACAGGAAAGATATCAATGATTTGAAAGATAGCAGAGAATATTCACAAGGATGTTGCTGAGTCTCGAGGGCCTGAGTTACAGGGAAAGTTATTCTCTGGAGCACAGGGAATCAAGGAAGATTTGATAAAGGTGTACGAAACCATGAGGAACATAGAGTAAATGGAAGCATGCTTTTGCTGCTGAGGATGGGTGAGACTAGAACTAGAGGTCATGGGTTAATTGAGAAAGGTGAAATGTTTAAGGGGAACATGAAAGGGATCTTCTTCACTCAGAGAGTGGTGAGGGTGTGCCAGCGGAAGTGGCGGATGCGACATTTAAGAAAAGTTTAGATAAGTATGTGGATGGCAGGGGTATCGAGGTCTATGGTACAGGTGCAGATTGATAGGAATTGGCAGAATAATATTTTGGCATGGACTAGATGGGCCAAATGGCCTACTTCTGTCTTTTAGTGCTCTTAGACTATGACACAATGGAAGATATGCATCTGTAGATGGGTGGAAGACCATGGTCGTTTATGATAGTTCCCATAGACAAAGACCTGGCATTTGTCCATAGTTAAATCCACATTAAAATGGTTCCAGAGAGGAAGACACCAGAGGGTGATTAAAAACAAGAGAAAATCTGCAGAGGCTGGCAATCCAAAGCAACACACACACACACACACACAAACACACACACACACACACACACACACACACACACACACACACACACACAGACACACCCAGACGGAATAAGGAGTTGTTCCTCCAACCTGAGTGTGGCCTCATTGCGGCAGTAGAGGTGGCCATGGACTGACATGTTGGAATGGGAATAGGAAGTAGAATTAAAATTGGTGGCCACCAGGAGAAGTGCCACACCTGCACTTGGATCTCCTCCCTCACTACCATTCGGGGCCAAACGGTCCTTCCAGGTGAGGCGACATTTCACCTGTGAGTCTGTTGGGGTCATCTGTTGTATCCGGTGCTCCTGGTGTGGCTTCCTGTATATCGGAGAGACCCGGCTCAGTTTGGGAAACCGCTTCAACGAGCACCTACAGTCCATCCACCAGAGAAAAACGGGACCTCCCGGTGGCCACCAATTGACCTGGATGAGGAAGTGGAGGGATGGGTTAGTAAATCTGCTGATGACACAAAGGTTGGAGATGTTGTGGATAGTGTGGAGGGCTGTCAGAGGTTACAGCAGGACATTGATAGGATGCAAAACTGGGCTGAGAAGTGGCACCCTACCTGGGTCACCTTCTTAATGGCTCTGGTCCAGGGCTCCAGCCAGCATTGTTCAATGGTCTTTACCCCCAGACCCGTGCCTTTGTTTTTTTCAACTCGGCCTGGTTCAAAGCAGCTAAGGTAGCTGACCCAGGCACTGAGCCTAATGAGGTTGTAGATTTCTTCTCCAAGTCTGCCACTTTACATTATAAATAGCTGCTTGTCTGAGAGTGGTCCCGGGTTAGCCGGTCGTTAGCTGAAACTCCTTGCGTCCACATTCAATTGCTCTGATTCGATAATCCCAGAGCTAGAATCGAAGAGTTCACAAAATGGAGGGTGTGCAAGGACAGTCTCACAAAATGGCCACCTCCACCTCCTTTCAGCATGTGGTAAGAACAAAGACAGTTTGTTTGCCTACTTCCACTGCCCTTGATTCATTTGAATTCACTGATTTGTAGACTGTTGTTCTTTTTGGCCAACACTATTAATTTTTAATTATTAATGTTGCAGGTTAAGCATTCCCTGAGCTCTGTGATGGACTCCAATCTTGATCAAGAGGTGAAGGAGGATCTTCTTTATGATACACTCTGCATGATTAACCTTGCAGCTTGTGGCCGGCAGAAAGACATGGAGGAAGAGAGGCCGCGAAAGAAGGAACAGCTGCCTAAGATCTGGTGGTCGCGGGAGTACAGGTGACTGAAAGACTGAAGAGTGCCACGTTGGGCAACGATAATTAATGAATATTCCTGCTGTCAAATTCAGCTGCACACACAAAGTGCTGGGGGAACTCAGCAGGCCAGGCAGCACCCATTTAGAACAGAGATGACGAGAAATTTCTTTCGCCAGAGGGTGGTGAATCTGTGGAATTCATCGCCACAGATGGGAGTGAAGGCCAAGTCATCGGGTATATTTAAGGCAGAGGTTGATAGATCCTTGATTAGTCAGGGCATGAGGGGTTATGGGGAGAAGGCAGGATATTGAGGCTGAGATGGGAAGGGATCAGTCGTGATCAAATGGCAAAGCAGCTTCGATGGGCCAGATGGCCTAATTCTGCTCCTCTTACGCAAATGAACAAACAGTCGCCATTTTGGGCCGAGACCCTTCTTCAGGACTGGAAAGGAATAAAAAGGTGTGGGGAGGGAGGGGAAGGAGGATAGCTAGAAGGTGATAGGTAAAGCCAGGTGGGTGGGAAAGTTGAAGGGTTGGAGAGGAAGGAATCTGATAGGAGAGGAGAGTGGACCATGGGAGAAAGGGAAGGAGGAGGAGTGCCCAGGGGAAGGTGACCGGCAGGTGAGAAGAGGTGAGAGGCCAGAGTGGGAAACAGAAGCAGAGGGAAGGGGGAAGGACTATTTCCCCAGAAGGGGAAGCCGATGTATGCGTTCAGAATAAAGAAGTGGGCAGGAAAATCACTGAAGACTGTACCCACCCTGCAAACTCACTTTTCCAAAAGCTCCCTTCGGGAAATCACCTTGGGTTTCTGAAAACGAGACCTCATGCCATCTCAAAAGATTTTTTCCCCTCAGGCAGTTCATCTGATCAACCATCCTAGTTACTCCCCCACCGACCCCCAACCCCCTCTATTACCCTGTCACTGCACTGAACTGTAAACACTATAAACCACATTTTGATACGCTGTCTACTTTGTAAATCCATACTAGTATTTATATATTTATGCACATTATATTCCATATCCAAACTTTAACCTCTGGCTTACCTTTGTCTACTTCCTGATTCTTTAATGGAGTGTCTTGGCCAGAAACATTGACTGTTTATTCCTTTCCGTAGATACGGCCTGACCTGCTGAGTTCCTCCAGCATTTTGTGTCTGTTACTTTGGATTTCCAGCACCTGCGGAATCTCTTTTCTTTATTCTGTATAATTGTTGTACATTGTTGGATTTTGTCGCCTGTCATGCCCTGATCAACACCATGCAGTGAATTCCAAATACGTGCAAACTTATCTGGTGCATAAAATTAATCCTCGATCTTAATGTTAGCCTCTCCTATCCTTTTATAAAAACCTCCCCTCCAATGTATCGCTGCTATTCCCTGCACATTTTAAAGTTCCACATTTTCCCACTGCTCAGGCATAGCCGCCGAGCGCGTCTGTGCCATCCGCCACCAGCGTGACATTCTGGTGGCCAAAGATTTTAATTCTGATTCCCATTCCCAGGTGTCAGTCCACGGCCTCCTCGTGCCAAGGTGAGTCCACCCTCAGGGTGGAGGAGTAACACCTTATATTGTGTCTGGGTAGCCTCCAACGTGACAGTATGAATATCGATTCCTCCTTCTGGAAAACAAATTTCGACCCTCCCCCATTCTTCACTATTCCTTCCTCCATTCCTTTCTTCTCACGTGCCTATTACATCCTTCTGTGGCCCCTGCTCCTTCCCTTTCTCCTGTTGTCCACTCTGCGCTCCTATCAGATTCTTTCCTCTCCTGCCCTTGACCTTTCCCACCCACCTGGCTTCACCTATCACCTCCCAGCTATCCTCCTTCTCCTCCCCTCACCTTCTTATTCAGGCATCTTCCTCTTCCTTTCCAGTCCCGATGAATGGTCTCAGCCCGAAATGTCGACTGTCTATTCCCTTCCACAGATGCTGCCTGACCTGCTGAGTTCCTCCAGCATTTTGGATTTCCAGCAACTGCAGACTTTCTTGTGTCAGAAGTTCCTCCTGCTGCTTAGAGCTGCAACAAAGGGGAAAGGAGGTGGATTCAGCAGGCATGCAGAGGTGGAGTGAGGACTGTGGGCTAGACTGCGCTCAAGAGGACTAGAACATATCACCAAGGAAGTAATGCTGAGGCTTTATAAGGCACTGGTCAGACCGCACTTGGAGTATTGTGAGCAGTTCTGGGTGGCAGGCGGAGTTACGTTTCTACCAAAGGAGGTGTAAGGTGCCCCTTCCCCCCTCTAGCCTGCAGGTCACCCTTGGACAATATGTAGCACCTGGTTAGCCCCCTGATCAGGGAGTAGGTGGTGGACAGTCGTATGAGCAGCCGGTGCAGATCGCAAGTCCTGGGTATGTGACCACTGACGCCAGGCAGACAATCTCTGCAGAGTATTGATAATGACTGGGGTCACCCGTCTTTTAAAGACACTGGCCCAGAAGAAGGCAGTGGCAGACCACTTCTGTAGATAACTTTGCCAAGAGCAATCAATAGACAATAGGTGCAGGAGTAGGCCATTCAGCCCTTCGAGCCAGCACCACCATTCACTTTGATCATGGCTGATCATTCACAATCAGTACCCTGTTCCTGCCTTCTCCCCATATCCCTTGACTCCACTATCATTAAGAGCTCTATCTAGCTCTTTCTTGAAAGCATCCAGAGAATTGGCCTCCACTGCCTTCTGAGGCAGAGCATTCCACAGATCCACAACTCTCTGGGTGAAAAAGTTTATCCTCAACTCCGTTCTACGTGGCCTGCCCCTTATTCTCAAATTGTGGCCTCTGGTTCTGGACTCCCCCAACATTGGGAACATGTTTCCTGCCTCTAGCGTGTCCAATCCCTTAATAATCTTGTATGTTTCAATCAGATCCCCTCTCATCCTTCTGAATTTCAGTGTATACAA
The DNA here is from genome assembly GCF_030028105.1 of Mobula birostris. NCBI lineage: Eukaryota > Metazoa > Chordata > Chondrichthyes > Myliobatiformes > Myliobatidae > Mobula > Mobula birostris. Next base: position 37,306,868 of record NC_092379.1, read on the forward strand.
GCCCATTCGCTCCAATCTTTCACCATATGACAGTCCCGCCATCCCGGGAATTAACCGCGTGAACCTCGACTACACTCCCTCAATAGCAACAATGTTCTTCCACAAATTTGGAGACCAAAACTGTACATGATACTCCAGGTGTGGTCTCACCAGGGCCCTGTACAACTGCAGAAGGACTTCTTTGCTCCTATACTCAACTCAACTCCCCTTGTTACGCCATTAGCTTTCTTCACTGCCTGCTGTACCTGCATGCTTACTTTCAGTGACTGATGAACAAGGACACCAAGATCTCATTGTACTTCCCCTTTCCTAACCTGACACCTTTCAAATAGTAATCTGCCTTCCTGTTCTTGCCACCAAAGTGGATAACCTCACATTTATCCGCATTAAACTGCATCTGCCCACTCACCCAACCTGTCCAAGTCATCCTGCATTATCTCAACATCCTCCGCACATTTCATACTGCCACCCAGCTTTGTGTCATCTGCAAATTTGCTAATGTTACTTTTAATCCCTTCATCTAAATCATTAATGTATTATAAATAGCTGTGGTCCCAGCACCGAGCCTTGCAGTACCCCACTAGTCACTGCCTGCCATTCTGAAAGGGACCCATTAATCCCTACTCTTTGTTTCCTGTCTGCCAACCAATTTTCTATCCCTGTCAGTACCCTACCCCCAATACCATGTGCTCTAATTTTGCCCACTAATCTCCTATGTGGGACCTTATCAAAGGCTTTCTGAAAGTCCAGGTACACTGGCTCTCCCTTGTCCATTTTCATAGTTGCATCCTGAAAAAATTCCAGAAGATTAGTCAAGCATGATTTCCCCTTCGTAAATCCATGCTGACTCGGACCAATCCTGTTACTGCTATCCAAATGTGCCGCTATTTCATCCTTTATAATGGACTCCAGCATCTTTCCCACCACTGATGTCAGGCTAACTGGTCTATAATTCCCTGTTTTCTCTCTCCCTCCTTTCTTAAAGAGTGGAATAACATTAGCTACCCTCCAGTCCTCAGGAACTGATCCTGAATCTATAGAACATTGGAAAATAATTACCAATGCATCCAAGATTTCTAGAGCCACCTCAAGTACCCTGGGGTACAGACCATCAGGCCCTGGGGATTTACCATCCTTCAGTCCCATCAGTCTATCCAATACCATTTTCTGCCTAATATGAATCTCCTTCAGTTCCTCCGTTACCCTAGGTCCTCCGGCCACTATTACACCTGGGAGATTGTTTGTGTCTTCCCCAGTGAAGACAGATCCAAAGTACCTGTTCAACTCATCTGCCATTTCCTTGTTCCCCATAATAAATTCACCCGTTTCTGTCTTCAAGGGCCCAACTTTGGTCTTAACTGATTTTTTCCTCTTCACATACCTAAAGAAGCTTTTATTATCCTCCTTTCTATTCTTGGCTAGCTTGCCTTCGTATCTCATCTTTTTTCCCCATATTGCCTTTTAAGTTATCCTCTGTTGCTCTTTAAAAGTCTCCCAATCCTCTGGCTTCCCGCTCATCTTTGCTATGTTATACTTTTTTATTTTTATACTATGCTTGACTTCCCTTGTCATCCATGGTCGTCCCTTACTCCCCTTAGAATCTATCTTCCGCTTTGGAATGAACTGATCCTGCACCTTCCCAGAAGTACCTGCCATTGTTGTTCCACTGTCATCCCTGCTAGGGTATCTTTCCAGTCAACTTTGGCCAGCTCCTCCCTCATGGCTCCATAGTCCCCTTTGTTCAACTGCAATACTGACACTTCCGATTTTCCCTTCTCCCTCTCAAATTGTATTTGAAAACTTATCATATTATAGTCACTACCTCCTAATGGCTTCTTCACCTCGAGTTCCCTTATCAAATCCAGTTCATTACACAACACTAAATCCGGAATTGCCTTCTCCCTGGTAGGTTCCAGTACAAGCTACTCTCAGAATCCATCTTGGAGGCACTCCACAAACTCCCTTTCTTGGGGTCTGGACCAACCTGATTTTCCCAGTCTACCTGCGTGTTGAAATTCCCCATAACAACCGTAGCATTACCTTTGCGACATGCCAATTTTAACTTTTGATTCAACTTGCACCCTATATCCAGGCTACTGTTTGGGGCCCTGCAGATAACTCCCATTAAGGTCTTTTTGCCCTTACAATTTCTCAGTTCTATCCATACTGACTCTACATCTCCTGATTCTGTGTCGCCCTTTGCAAGGGACTGAATTTCATTCCTCACCAACAGAGCCACCCCACCCCCTCTGCCCACCTGTCTGTTCTTTTGATAGGACGTATACCCTTGAATATTTATTTCCCAGCCCTGGTCCTTTTGCAGCCATGTCTCTGTTATTCCTACAACATTATACTTGCCAATTTCCAACTGAGCCTCAAGCTCATCCACTTTATTTCTTATACTCCGTGCATTGATATATAATACTTTTAATCCATTAGAGTACTCCCCTCACCTTTCACATCGATTCCTATTGCACTTGGCCATATTCTCCGATCCCTTCCTGAGCTTTCTGCCCTGTTAATTCTGTTGTCTTTCTTAACTTTCCTTATTCTCTCTTTCCCTTTAACTCCATCCTTATATTTCCTCTCTTCCCCCCCCACTATTTAGTTTAAACACACCAGTGTAGCAGTGGTAAACTTGCCTGCCAGAATGCTGGTCCCCCGCCTGTTAAGGTGCAACCCGTCCCTTTTGTACAATTCATCCTTGCCCCAAAACAGATCCCAGTGGTCTAAGAATCTAAATCCCTGCTTCCCATGGGGCCGTGGCCCAATCATGGCCATGGGACCAAGATCGCCCATGTCATACAGCACGGCACATAATGATGATGTCATATGACCCAGCGCATAATGATAGAAACATAGAAACGTACAGCTCAATACAGGCCCTTTGGCTCACAGAGCTGTGCCGAACCTCGGGTTACCCATAGCCCTCCATTTTTCTGAGCTCCATGTACCTATCCAGGAGTCTTTTAAAAGACCCTATCATATCCGCCTCCACCACCGTTGCCGGCAGCCCATTCCACGCATTCACCACTCTCTGTGTGAAAAAACTTACCCCAACATCTCCTCTGTATCTACTTCCAAGCACCTTAAAACTGTGCCTTCTCGTGCTAACCAGTTCAGCCCTTTAACATCAAAAAAAAGATGGGCTGGCATTGGAGAAAGTCCAGAGAAGGTTCAAAAGAATGATCCTGGAAATGAAAGGGTTAAGTTTTGAGGAGCGTTTGATAGCCCTGGGCCTGTACTTGCTGGAGTTTAGAAAAATGTGGGAGGATCACATTGAAATCTATCAAATATTGAAATGCCTAGGCAGAGTGGATGTAGAAAGGCTGCTTCTTTCTGTACGGGAATCTAAAACCAGAGGACACAGCCTGAGAATACAAGAATGTCCCTTTCGAACAGAGACAAAGAAGGATTTCTACAGTCGGGGGTGGCGAATCTGTGGAAATAATTGCAAAATATGGCTGTGGAGGCCACGTCATTGAGTAAGTGGAGGTTGATAGGTTCTTGTTTAGTAAGGGGGGGTCAAAGGTTATGGAGAGAAGGCTGGAGAAAGAAAATATCTCAGCCGTGATGGAATTCTGGAGCAGGCTTGATGGGCTGAATGGCCTCATTTTGCTCCTGTGTTTTCTGGTCTTATGGCAAGAGATCGATTTTCAAAAGGAATAACTGACACCTCCTCTTTGCTTTCATATTAGAGCTGACGAGACACGAAACAACCAGGCTACCTGGGTGGAACAGGTGGAGAAGTACGAAGACGAAAAATGGGGAACTTCAAAAGGATCTACCCGAGCTCCACTTCAGAGAAATACGAGAAGTTCTTGGGAACAGTTGACTCCAAGGCTCGGGAAGAATATGTCAGGCAGGTTTATACTGCCCCTCCCAGTCCTGCCCCCTCCCTCCCTCCCTCTCCAGTGACCCACAGCCACCCAGTGTGCCATCACCTGTCAAACGGTGAAAGGCCTCGAAAGAGTGGATGTGGGAGATGCTTCCTATGGAGGGAGAGTCTTGGACCAGGGAACACAGCCTCAGAACAGAGGCGGAGGAGTGTCCTCTTAGAAAGGAGGAGAGGAGGAATTTCTTTAGCCGGAAAGTGGTGAATCCGTGGAATTTGCTCCACAGGTGGCTGTGGAGGCCAAGTCATTGGGTATATTTAAAACAGATGCTGATAGATTCTTGATTGGTCAGGGCATGAAGCGATAAGGGGAGAAGGTAGGAGATTGTGGCTGAGAGGGAAAATGGATCAGCCATGATGAAATGGCAGAGCAGACTTGATGGGCCAAATGGCCTAATTCTGATCTGCATCTTATGGTCTTAACCACATTCTCTACTACCCCTCTATAATCCCTCCCCAATCCTTTTACCCTCTTTCTAATCCCACATCACTTCCCCACTACCCACAACGCAATTGTGTCGCGTTCTGGTTGCCTCATGATTGGAAAGGTGCAGAGGAGGTTTACCAGGATGCTCCCCAGATCAGAGAGCATGTCTTTATGGGAATGGGTGAACGAGTTAGGGCTTTTCTTTTTGGAGCAAAGGAGGGTGAGAGGTGACTTGATGAAGGTGATGAAAAGGGCATAGATCAAATGGGCAGTCAGAGACTTTTTCCCAGGTTGGAAGTGGCTAATGGGGAAGGGGGGCATCATTTTAAGGTAACTGGAGGAAAGTATAGGGGGGATGTCAGAGGTAAATTCTTTACACAGAGAGTAGTGAGTGCATGGAACACCCTGCCAGGGGTGGTGGTAGAGGCAGATACATTAGGGACATTAAAGAGACTGTTAGATAGGCACATGGATGATAGAAGAATGGAGGGCTCTGTGGAAGGGAAAGGTTAAATTGACCTTAAAGTAGGTTAAAGATTAGCACCACATCGTGGGTGAAGGGCCTGTACTGTGCTGTCAGGTTCTATGTTCTGTCCCTCCACAGCTATATATTCTTACCATCATTAAGGACCCCCACCACCCAGGACATGCCCTCTTCTCATTGCTACCATCAGGGAGGAGGTACAGGAGCCTGAAGACCCACAGTCAATGATTCAGGAACAGCTTCTTCCCCTGTGCCACCGGATTTCAGAATGGACATTGAGCCCAGGAACACCACCTCACTGTTTCGTGCAGTCTTTTTGCACTACTCATTTAGTTTAATTTTTAGTATGTTTCCTATTGCAACTTACAGTGTTTTTATGTCGCAAGTTTTGCAACAACTTTCCCAATATATGTCAATGATGTGAAACCTGATTCTGATCAAGTGTGGTGATTCATCACTGGTGATACGGAACAGAATCAGAATTTGGTTCATATCACTGGAGTACGTCGTGAAACTTGTTGTTACGTGGTAGCAGTACAATGTGATACATAATAATCAAAACTGTGTATATATATAATAGTTAAATTAATGAAGTAGTGCAAAAAGAGGGGGAGAAAAGTAGTCAGCTCGTGTTCATGGTTTCATTGTCCATTCAGAAACCTGATGGCTGAGGGGAAGGAGCTGTTCCTGAGTTGTTGAGTTTGTGCCTTCAGGCTCCTGTACCTTCTCCCTGATGGTTGCAATGAGAAGAGGGCATGCCCTGGGCGATGGGGGTCCTTGATGGTGGAGGCCGTCTTTTTGAGGCATCGCTCCTTGAAGATGCCCTGGATGCTGGGGAGGTTAGTGCTCATGATGGAGCTGACTGAGTTCACAACTTTCTGTAGCTCCTTTCGGTCCTGTGCAGTGCCCACCCCCACCACCATACCAGATGGTGATGCAGCCGATTAGAATGCTCTCCATGGTACATCTGTAGAGATTTGCAAGTGTGTTTGCAGACCTACTAAATCACCTCAGCTTCCTCATGATATATAGCCGATGTTGTGCCTTCTTTGTAACTGCATCGATATCCTCAGAGATGTTGACACCCAGGAACATGAAATTGCTCACTCTCTCCACTTCTGATCCCTCTGTGAGGACTGATGCGTGTTCTCTCGTCTTACCCTTTGAGGTCTGCAATCAGTTCTTTGGTCTTACTGACGTTGAGTGCAAAGTCAGGTACACTTCCCATTCCTATGTCAAAGAGCACCCCACCCCCCTCAATGTTAGACTCGCCGGTGATTCTTGCCCCCGGTACTGCTCCCTCTGGAACAGCCGAGCGTGCTGGCCCTACTGGGCATGAGGTTGGAACATTGAAGGGGTGGGAGAGGGCATTGTTAATATTGGTGCAATGGCTTGGTATTGAAAATCTCGCTATCTCTCCAGGCAGATGCACGGGGAAATTCAGCAGAGTCAGGAGCAGAAGGAAATGCTCCTCAAAGAACGGGGGTTCCCTGAAGAGAACCTGCAAGAAGAGTCCCAGTTGCAGGAGAATCCAACCCTGTTGATCTTGGTGAAGCCAAAGTCACCAGAAGGACTGCAGACGTCATCATCCTCCACTCCTGTAAGAGTTTCTCTTGGTTGACGTGCTAAGTCGCCTTAGGTGGGACTAATGATTTAATCTACGAGATGTAGATGATTTCAGCTGAGCTGACATCTTGTAGATGATTTACAGCTCAGCTCAAAGCAACCTCTCAGCTAGGTCAAGATTGGGAATTAAATATCCAAGGATATCAGGTTATACGGTATGATAGGCAGGAAGGTAAGGGAGGTGGGGTAGCGCTCTAAGGATGAGATCAGTGCGACAGTGAGAGACGATATAAGATCTAAGGAGCAGAACGTTGAGTCCATCTAGGTAGAGATTAGGAATAGTAAGGGAAAAAAAATCCCTGGTGGGAGTTGTCGATCAGCCACCAAATAATCACATTACAGTGGCACAGGCAGTAAACAGAAATATCTCAGGCACGTGAGAATGGAACGGCAGTTATCATGGGAGACTAACTTGCACATAGATTGGGTGAATCAAGTTGGTCGAGACAGTCTTGTGGAGGACTTCATTGAACGCATAAATGATGGCTTTCTTGAACAGCGTGTTACTTAACCTACAAGAGAATGTGTTATCTTAGATCTGGTCCTGTGCAATGAGAAAGGTAAAATTAGTGATCTTGTAGTTAGGGATCCTCTTGGAAAGAGTGATCACAGTATGACTCAGTTTCCCATACAAATGGAGGGTGCAAAAGTAGTCTGGGAATACAGGCTATATGGTGGAGCAGTGGAAGTCTTTCAAAGAGATTTTTCCCGGTGCTCAACAAAAGTATATTCCAGTTAAAAGCACGGACAGTAAGGGTGGGGAGAGCCAGTCTTGGATAACTGAGGAAATTAAAGAAGGCGTCAAACTAAAAGCGTGTGAATAGAAAGCCTCCAAGAGTAGTGGGAAACTGGAAGACTGGGAAAATTTCAAACAGCAACAAAGACCCATCAAGCAATTAATAAAGAAAGGGAATAAGGAAAGAAAATAAACTAAAATTCTCTGGACTGTGGGCAGGTTCTGGTGGATTAGAAGACGGCGAATGTCACGCCACAGTTCAAAAACTGATGTCGGCAAAAGCAGGTAACTACAGGTCAGTTAGTTTAACATCTGTAGTTCGGAAAATGCTTGAAGCTATCATTAAAGAAGAAATAGCAAGACATCTGGCAAGAAATGGATCCATCAGGCAGATGCAGCATGGATTCAGCAAAGGCAGATCCTGTTTGACAAAGTTACTGGAGTTCTTTGAGGATATAACGAGCACAGTGGATAGAGGGGAACAGATGGACGTTATTTACTTGGATTTCTGGAAGGTGTTTGATAGGGTGCTGCATAAAACACTTATCCATAAGATAAGGATGCAAAGAGTTGGGGTGATGTATTAGCATGGATACAGGATTGGTTAACTGAAAGAAAGCAGAGTTGGGATACATGGGTGTTACTCTGGTTGGCAATCGGTGGTGAGCGGTGGTGCCATACGGGTCGGTGCTGGGCCCGCAACTGTTCACAATATATATTAACGATCTCGAAGAGGGAACCGGGTGTAGTGTATCGCTTAAGTTTGCTGATGATACCAAATTGAGTGGAAAGGTAAATTGTGCAGAAGATACAGAGAGATACATATTGATAGGTTAAGTGAGTGGGCAAGGGTCTGGCAGATGGAGTACAATGTTGGTAAATGTGATGTCATCCACTTTGGAAGGAAAAATGGAAGAGCAGATTATTATTTAAACGGTAAAAATTTCCAGCATACTGCTGTGCTGAGGGACTTGGGAGTACTTGTGCATGAATCACAAAAGGTTGGTTTGCAGGTGCAGCAGGCTATCACAAAAGCAAATGGAATACAGTATTGGCCTTCATTACCAGAGGGACTGAATTGAAGAGCAGGGAAGTTATGCTGCAACTGTACAGGGTACTGGTGAGGCTGCACCTGGAGTACTACATGCAGTTCTGGTCTCCATACTTGAGGAAGGACAAACTGGCTTTGGAGGCAGATTGATGGTCAGGTTGGGATTGGTGCGAGGAGAGTCGAGGGCAGTGCATTCAGTGGAGGAGTGATGAAGTCGATGTCCTGTCGGGAATTCGAGATGAGAAGATCCAGAGCAGGCAGAGAACCAGAGCGGGGAGTCCCAAGGAGAGGAGGAGGTGAGTGAGGGTAATTTCAGAGATGTGAGAGCGGATCTTTTACACAGAGAGTGGTGGGTGCCTGCGGTGGTGGCTGAGATAGATACATTAGAGATTTTTAAGAGACATTTAGAGAGGCACATGAATGTGAGGAAGATGGGAGGATATGGACATTGTGTAGGCCGGAGAGATGAGCTTAGTTAGCTATTTGATTACTAATTTAATTGGTCTGGCACAACATTGAGGGCTGAAGGGCCTTTTCCTGTACTATACTGTTGTATGTTCTATTAAAGGACTCCTGACCTCAGCTGCAGGGATATCGTTGAAGGAACGTCTGAGGGTCACGCCAATGGGTCTCTTCACTGCTTTAGCCTTCAGCCCAAGCGGGGCTTTGGTTTGGAGGTTGGGAACGTGAGCTGGCTTTCAAGTTAGCAACCAAACCTGGTGGCAGATGTTTGCCCTGGCCAGACAGCTTGGTGTCAGCGTGAGCGAGAGAGAGAGAGGATTCCAGTCTTTCTGCATGTAAGGATGTAATGCTGAGGCTTTATAAGGCAGTAGTGAGGCCTCACCTGGAGTCTTGTGTGCATTTTTGGGCCCCTTATCTCAGAAAGGATGGACTGATATTGGATGTTTGAATAGGCAACTCAGGCAACACATCACCAAATAATTAGATAGGGCGTCAGAGGTTAAAGGAAAAATGGGTTTGAGAGGGAAATGGATCAGCCATGATGAAACAGCGGAGCAGACTCGATAGGCTGAAAGGCCTAACTCTGCTCCAATGTCTTAAGTTCTTCCGGTCTTTCATATGGAGACTGTCCTCCAGTCGGCTGAAGGAGTCTGTTAATGAGCTAGACCTGGAGGTCCTCCATTGGTTGGAATGGACCATGGATGTTGTGACCTAGCTGTCTACATGATGTGCAAGCCAGGGAAGTACAACACGGAGAGCAAGTTGTTGCCCACACAGCAGACGAGCTCTCTCCGTGCAGCTGATGAATGCAAAGGAATGGCAGAGATTGACAGTTTGGCATCAGCCCAAAGCGACTGGTTTTAAGGCATCAGTAACCCACCTGGGTGCCTTCTCCTGGCAGTAGAAACTGTTCCGCCAGTCTTAGTAGCTCAGCCAGATGTGAAGGCCAGGAGCTGGACTTGGTTGTCAGAAGCCTGCCCTGCCGTGCAATGTGATCATGTCTGCTCTATGCTGACTACAATTCTTTTTTTCTTGTACTGGTTTACGTATTAATAAACAGCCAGTAGGTGGAGATTGTGTCTCTCTCAGCCTTTGGCAGTCCATCAGGGTCAAGCATATTTTGCTTCCAACCCACAACACACACACCAAGTGCTGGAGGAATTCAGCAGGTTAGGCAGCAACTCTGATGAGGAATAAAGAGTCGATGTTTCAAACCGAGACCCCCTCATCAGGACTGGAAAGGAACTGGGAAGAAGCCAGAATAAGACTGGGAAGTGGTGGGAGCGTGGAGGGAAGGAGTACAAGCTGGCAGGTGATAGGTGAGACCAGGTATGGGGGAAGATGGATAAAGTTGGAAGCTGGAAGGGTTTAGGTCAGGGGTTCCCAATATCATAAAACCACAAGATATGGGAGCAGAATTAGGCCATTAGTCTGCTCTGCATTTCATCATGGCTGATCCATTTTCCCTCTCAGCCCCAATCTCCTGCCTTCTCCCTTTATCCCTTCATGACCTGACCAACCTCTGCCTTAAATATACAAAAATACTCGGCCTTCACAGCTGACTGTGGCAATAAATGCCACAGATTCACCACTCTCTGGCTAAAGAACTTTCTTCTCATCTTCCTATTCATCTCTAAAAGGACACCTCGCTATTATGAGGCTGTCCTCTGGTCTTAGACTCCCTACCATAAGAAACATCCTCTCCACATTCACTCTGAGACCCCTTGCTTAATTGGACTGGTCCATGGCAAGTAAAAGGTTGGGAACCCCTGGTAGAGGTGGAAGAGTTAAAGGGCTGAAGGAGGAGGAATCTGATGGGAGAGGAGAGTGGAGCATGGGAGAAGGAGAATTAGGAAGGGAAGAGGGTGAAGATGGGAAGGTCTTCATTGAGTTCACAACATCCAATCTGCTCTGGTACCTCATGTGGGCTGTCCTGCTGAGACTCTGAACAATGTTGGCCCCTCCAGGACATTGATAGTTGGGTCTTAAACAACTGTTGGGTTATTGAATATCAGGGGTAAGCAGTTAGATGCCCTCTTGCTGGAGATGTCATTACCTGGTGTACTGGTGGCATGATAACTTGGCTTCCTGGTGTCTGGCTATAACACTGAAGAGTCCCAAGCCTACTGTCTCCCCTGTACCACTGGGACTTTTCTTACCTGTCTGCTGTAGTAGTGAAATCTGCCCCAAAACCTTGTAAATTATAATTCTTTGAGGACAAAGAAATCTGGCTGTGGGAAACAAGCTTCGATTGTGTAGAGCTTTTCATTGATGACATGAACTTCTATTTTTCCAACTACCGGTAATTTTTCCCTCCTGCTTCCAATTCCCCATTCTGGCCTCTTTTCCACATCTCCCTATCACTTCCCCTGGTACCCCTCCCCCTTCCCTTTCTCCTGTGGTCCACTGTCCTCTCCTATCAGATTCCTCCTTCCCCAGCCCTTTTACCTTTTCCATCTATCGCCTTCTAGCTTCTTACTTCATCCCGCTCCCCCACCCACCTAGATCCACACATAATCTTCCAGCGAGTCCTCCTTCCCTTCTCCCCACCTTTTTTATTCTGGCTTCTTCCCCCTTCCCTTTCCAGTCCTGATGTAGGGTCTTGGCCCGGAAACGTCAACTGTTTATTCATTTCCGTAGATGCTGACTGACTTGCTGTGTTCCTCCAGTATTTTGTGTGTTGAATTCCATTTGCCTTTGCCATTATCTACATTACTCACAGCTAACTTTCTGTGACCCCCCCCAGCTCTCCCTGTACAGTAACATTCTGTGATGTCGCTCTCTCTCTCTCTCTCTCTCTCTCTCTCTCTCTGTTTAAAGGATATTTTACTTTCTTACTCCTTTCACCATCATCATTATGTATCATGCCGTATGATGTGGGCAATCATGGTCTTTGGCACTGTGGGCAATGGCAAACCTCTTCTGGGCCAGTGTCTTTACAAGACGGGTGACCCTAGCCTTTATCAATACTGTTCAGAGACTGTCTGCCTGGCATCAGTGGTTGTATAACCAGGACTTGTGATATGCACCGGCTGTTCGTACAACCAACCACCACCTGCTTCCGTGGCTTCATGTGACCCTGATCGGGAGGGCTAAGCAGATGCTATTCCTTGCCCAAGGGTGACCTGCAGACTAGTGGAGGGAAGGATCACCTTACACCTCCTTTGGTAGAGATGTATCTCCACCCCACCACCCAGCTACACCTTTAACCACACATTATAGTCCAGCTCCCCTGTGGCGTTTACCCTTCAGGGAAATATCTAAAATAACTCACACAAAATGCTGGAGGAACTCAGTAGGCCAGGCTACAGTGAATTCTAAATCACAACTGTCTATGTTAAGAAGAAATTACTTCATTGCCCCTCTGACCCAGGCCTAGGCTGATTCCAGACCGAACAAGAGGCCTGAGCGGAAATCCAGGAACTGGAATCTCAGTAGCCAAAGTGAAGAGATTTATGGCAACTTGAGAATTATCCTCAATCTCTTTCCTCCAGTTATTGACCCTCCTGCCACTGAAAGCAGTTTCTCTTGACCCACCCTCCAGTATTTGATTGCCTCTAATAAATCTGCCTTTATCACCTGTCTCAAAGGGCAGTAGCACTGGGGCTTCTCACATCTCACCACATTAAATGGTCCCCTCTCCCTGGGCCAGCTGCTCACTGACCTGTTCCGGTATCAGGAATGGCATTATTAGTGTCATGTTATTCTATAATATCATGGAAATAAATCTTTGACTACATCGTGTTCTTGTCACTGGTGCCATTGTCAAGGATTCTCCTGCACGCCTCTCTGAGTCTTTGAGGCGAAACTGAATGGTATTCTGAGCGTCACAAGTTCAGGAAGTTCATCTGACACTGACTGCCAAGATTGTTTTTTACTGAGTGTTTTAAAATGCCAGCTGTTTTCAAAGTTTTTTTTTCTTCTGTATCCTTCAGACCAGCCAAGTGCTAGGAATTGTCTCCAGCCCAAGCCAGCGAGCAGGCGGCTGGGAGGAGAAGAATGTGGGCCACAGCTGTGAGTTGTCTCCAGGAAGAGCAGATGTTGAGCCAGAGCTGGTTTCTGAACAGAAGGCTGATGGCACAGAACACTGCTCGCTGCTCCAGAACCAATTCCAAGCAGAGCAGAAAGAACCAGGCCAGAAGCAGGAGCAGACAGAGGTTCCATCGGAGATCCCTGCTGAAGCACAAGAGGGAAATGCTGTGAGTGAGGCAGTGAACCAACCGGAGGCCAATGTGCAAAAGTTACAACAGCAGGCCCAAGTCCTGGATAACCAAGAGGCCGAAGACGGGGATCAGCAGCAGGTACAAGATCTGGTCCCACTGGAGCCCCAAGCTGTGAAAGAGGCCAAAGACCTGGCGCAGCAGGAGGCGGGAGATGAAAATGGGCAGGAGTCACAATCTCCACCTCTACTGGTAATGTTGCAACTCTAACAAAACCCTAGTTAGACTACGCTTGGGAGTATTGTGTTCAGTTCCAGTCACCTCATTACAGGAAGGATGTGGAAGCTTTAGGTAAGGTGCAGAGGAGATTTACCAGGATGCTGCCTGAACTGGAGGGCATGTCTCGTGAAGATAGGTTTAGCCAGCTGAGGCTTTTCTCTTTGGAGCAAAGAAGGATGAGGGGTGACTTGATGGAAGTGTGTAAGACAGATCAATTGGACAGCCAGAGTTTTCTTCCCAGGCAGAAATGGCAAATGCCAGGAAGCATAATTTCAAGGCGATGGGAGGGAAATATAGAGGGGATGATAGAGGCAGAGAGTAGTGGGTGCATGGAACACCCTGTCATGGGTGGTGCTAAAGGCAGATACATTAGGGGCATTCAGGAAATGCTTAGATGGGCACATGATGATGGAAAAATAGAGGGTTAAGTAGGAGAGAAGGGTTAGATTGATCTTAAAGTAGGTTAAAAGTTGGTACAACATCGTGGGTGAAAAGGAATGCACTGTGCTGTGGTGTTCGATGATCTCTGTTCTAAATCACACATAGGCAAGTTGAGAATTTGAATTGACCAAGGCCTGTGTCGACAGGAAGCCCAAGTCATAGTCACAGAGCTATCGGTCCCTTTGCCCTAATGCCAACCACGATTACAGGGACTTGAGGACCTGAGTAATAGGAAAAGACTGAATTGTTTGGGTCTTCATTCCCCGGGGCGTAGGAGGTGGAGGGGAGACTTGATTGAGGTATACAAAATGATGAGAAGTATCCATAGTGTAAAGGCAGGCAGGCTTTTCCCACTGAGATTGGGTGGCACTGAACTGGAGGTCATAGGTTAAGGGTGAAAGGTGAGTGTTCAAGGGGAACCTGAGGGGAATCTTCTTCACTCAGGGGGTGGTACGAGTGTGGAATGAGCTGCCAGCGGAAGTGGTAAATTGTGGTTAGATTGCAATATTGAAGAGAAGTTTGGATGGGTCCATAGATGGGAGGGTAGGGATGGCTACAGTCCAGGTGCTGGACGACAGGACTCGGCAGCTTAATAAATTGGCACGGCCTGGATGTGCTGAAAGGCCTATTATGAACTAAATGACTCTTTGGCTGCTAATCTGTACTCAAATACTCTACCACTGAGCTTATAAAATTAATTTTAAAATGACAAAATTTTAGAAAATACTAGAAACTGGAGCAGACCATGAATTTTTTGGCCTCTGTAAGACCATAAGACATAGGAGCAGAATTAGGCCATTTGGCCCATTGAGTCTGCTCTGCCATTCCATCGTGGCTGATTTACTATCTCTCTCAACCCTGTTCTCCTGCCTTCTCCCCATATCATTTGACACCCTGACTAATCAAGAACCTGCCAACCTTCGGTTTAAATATACCCAATGACCTGTCCTCCGCAGCCGTCTTGTGGTAACAAATTTCACAGATTCACCCCCCAATGACTGGATGCATTCTATGACCCTTATAGGATTCCATGCGTTTACAGGCTCTCTCAGGGTTAAGACAGGGTTCAGTTCCTGAGAACGGTCTGTAAGATGGAAACGAACAGAAATAGTGCACGGGACAGGGTCACGGGAAAAACTACGACAGGGGAGCGAACAGGTGTGGCAAGAGCAGCTGCCAGCCCGTCTCACTGACCCAGTGAGAGGCCGAATTGAATTTGATTGAATTGAATATTATTTCTTATATCCTTCACATACACAAGGAGTAAAAATCTTTATGTTACATCTCAGTTTGAATGTGCAAGGTGTAAATTGTAGTAATTTGTAATAAATAGTATGTCCAGTAAGTTATACAACAGTACAGTCAATATAGCTCAGAAATACAGTTGTGTCAGCGTGAATTAATCAGTCTGATGGCCTGGTGGAAGAAGCTCTCCTGGAGCCTGTTGGTCCTGGCTTTAATGCTGCGGTACCATTTCCCGGATGGTAGCAACTGGAACAGTTTGTGGTTGGGGTGACTTGGGTCCCCAATGATCCTGCAGCCCCTTTGTACACACCTGTCCTTGAAAATGTCCTGAATCATGGGAAGTTCACAACTACAGATGTGCTGGGCTGTCCACACCACTCTCTGCAGAGTCTTGCGATTGAGGGAGGTACAGTTCCCATACCAGGCACTGATGCAGCCAGTCAGGATGCTCTCAGTTGTGCCCCTGTAGAAAGTTCTTCGGATCATGCCGAATTTCTTCAACCGTCTGAGGTGAAAGAGGCGCTGCTGTGCTTTTTTCACCACACAGCTGATATGTACAGACCACGTGAGATCCTCGGTGACGTGTATACCGAGGAACTTGAAGCTGTTCACCCTCTCAACCCCAGATCCATTGATGTCTCCATTCCTCCTGTAATCCACAACCAGCTCCTTTGTTTTTGCGACATTGAGGGAGAGGTTGTTTTCTTGACACCACTGTGTCAGGGTGATGACCACTTCTCTGTGGGCTGCCTTGTTATTATTTGAGATCAGGCCAGTCAGTGTATAGAGAGTCTGTTCAGTGGTCCCATCACTGCTCGGCCTGAACCGGCCCCCTGATTGTAGTGGCTTGGCTGGATCGAGAATGCAGTGTGGGGAGTGAACACCAATTTACAGAATCACCAACGCCATCTGGGGCACAGGCCTTTGACAGCAGCTCACCAGAGTCCTCCATCCTGGGAGTCTTTCAACCTGTTTCCAGGTGTGGCCCATCTTCTTGGCATATCCTTCCTCTCCCAGGGATGGAGCTTCTGTTGGGGTTTCTGTAGCTCTGGGTTTTTAACCCCATGCCCAGGTGGGAGGGTTGGTGGGAGTGAAAGCAGTTGGGAAAGCTCCATTCCCACAAGGTAGAAGATTCCTGCGGCGTCGGAGAGTCATAGAAAAATACGGCAGAGAAGCAGGCCCTTCAGCCCATCTAGTCCATGCCGAGCCATTTTAAACCGTCTATTCCCATCGACCTGCACCAGGACCATTGCCATCCATATCCCTACCATCCGTGTACCTATCCAAACTTCTCTTAAACGTGGAAACCGAGCTCGCATGCACCACTTATGCTGGCAGCTTGTTCCAAGCTGTCCCCACCCTCTGAGTGAAAATGTTTCCCCTCATGTTTCCAGGTGGCAAATGCAGTTACTGCTTTGCCCATCCTGAAAGAAACTGTCCGAGTTTTGAACAGATACTAATGGGTCCCTTGCAATTATTTCCCGAGAACATTAAACTGATCCAACACCGTGCCTTTTCTTTAAAATATCTCAGTCAGGTTAGACTGGAATGTCTAGACAGAGCGGACGTGGAGAGGATGTTTCTGAAAGTGGGAGAGTGGAGTACCAGACAGTGCAGCCTCAGAAATGAGGTTCGTCACTTTAGAATAGAGATGGGGAAGAATTTCTTCAGCCAGAGGGTGGTGAATCTGGAATTCATCGTCACAGGCGGCTGTGGAGGCCAAGTCATTGGGGATATTTAAAACCAGAGTTTGATAGGCTCTTGATTAGTCAGGGCATCAAAGGTTATGGCAAGAAGGCAGGAGAATGTGGTTGAAGTTATAAATCAGCCATGATGGAATAGAAGGACGTCCCTTTAGAACGGAGATGAGAAGGAATTTCTTTAGCCGAAGGGTGGTGAATCTGTGGAATTCATCGCCACAGACGGCTGTGGAGGTGTACTTAAAATGAAGGTTAAGAGGCTCTTGATTAGTAAGGGTGTCAGAGGTTACGGGGAGAAGGCAGAAGGCTGGGGTTGAGATGGACAATAAATCAGCCATGAAGGAATGATGGAGCAGACTCGGAGGGCCAAGTGGCCTAATTCTGTTGCTAAGATTTATGGTCGGTCTACGAATAGGTTATGAGGTCAGCACAACATCGTGGGCTGAATGGCCTGCAAAATTATGTGTTCTAAACCTTTCATCTATATTTCTGTTTTCTTCAGAATACCCAGTCGGAGATCTTTGAGGAGCTTGACCAGAAGAGTACAATTGTTGCGGAGGAAACCGAACCAGCGGATGCGTGCAGCACGCTGCCAGCCGAAAGCACAGAGCAGAATGGGAGCTCGAGGCAATTCCTCCCTGAGGTCCAGAGTCAGCCCAGGAGCCAAGGTGGCCTCGAGGCCCAGGCGTTCCCCCAAGAGGGGCAAAAGGCCGCAAGAGAGACGCTGAGCGCAACGGGCAACCCGCATGCCACCTCGAAGGCCATCAAGAAGTTGTCTAAGGTCCTGAAACGCAATCGCAGCCAAGTGGGCCTGGCAAGCAATGTGAATTGTTCCAGACAGACTGATGCTGCAGGGCACGCTAATGTCACTGAGGAGATTTCAAATGCACCTCGGGATCAGCGTGATTCCTGTTGCAACTGCTGGGGTTACAGTAAGTGAAATACAACCTTTTAGCCTTCTAAACTCGAAATCTGGGTTTCCTCACTTGCAGGGACTCCACAGTTTGTGTTCTCAGTATTACTTGTTTAGTCTTTGTATTTGCACAGTTTGTCTTCTGTTGCACATTGGTTGCTTGTCAGCGATTGTATGTACAGTGCCTCCAAAAAAGCATTTGTCCCCCTTGGAGGTTTTCATGTTTTGTTGTTTTACAACACCGAATCATAGTGGATTTAATTTGGCTGTTTTGACACTGATCAACAGAGAAAACCTCTTTTGTGACCAAGTGAAAACAGATCTCTACAAAGTGCTCTAAATTAATTACAATTATTAAACACAAAACAATTGACTACATAAGTATTTTTCCCCTTCAAGTCACTATTTAATAGATGCACCTTTGGCAGCAATTATAGCCTTGAGTCTGTGTGGACTGGTCTCCATCAGCTTTGCACATCTGGACACTGCAATTTTTCCCCTTCCCCTTCCTTCTTTACAAAACTGCTCAAACTCTGCTGGATTTGCATGAGGATTCCGTGGGGCAACACCGTAGCGTAGTGGTTAGCGCAATACTTTACGGTACCGGTGACCCCAGTTCAATTTCAGCCGTTGCCCGTAAAGAATTTGTATGTTCTCCCCATGACCACGAGTGTTTCCTCCAGGTGCTCTGGTTTCCTCCCACAGCCCAAAGACCTACCAGTTGGTAGGTTGATTGGTGGTTGTAAAACTGTCCTGTGATTGGGCTGGGATTAAATCGGGGGATTGCTGAATGTGTGCTAGATTTTATTACAGCCTTGTGGACTGAGCAAAACTGAATTATTAGTTGTTGAATTAAGTGTTTCAGGAAACAATTAAGTGCCCAACGTGTCACCAGCACCAGACTACCAGCCATCAAGGATGTATTCCAAGTTCAAAGTACAAAGTACAGTAATTATCAAAGTATGCTTACGGTGCACAGCCTCGAGGTTCATCTTCTTGCAGGCAGCCACAAACAAAGAAATGTCAGAGAACCCACTTAAAGAAAGCACCCCACGAAACAAGACCATCAGACGTGCAAAGTCACGCAAACAACAGAAACAACAAACGAGTAACGCTCAGAACATCAAACATCAGAACGCAGGATCCCCAGAAGTGGGTCCACACCCACGAGCCACCGGGGGGTGAGTGAAGCCGGTCCAGGAGCTTACCCACCATCAAGGGCCGGGAAAGGGCCAGTAACGTCAGGGAGGATCCCACCCACCCTGCTCACGGACTGTTTGTCCCTCTCCCATCGGGGACGAGGCTGCATAGCATCCACGCCTGGACCACCAGACTCAGAAACAGTGACTTTCCCCAACACTAACCCACACCCCAACCACCACCACCTGATCATTTCCTGTCAGAGTCACCTTCTGTACAGACACTGAGTGATTCAGGAACAGCCTCTCCCCCGTCATCAGATTTCTGAATGGACATCGAACCTGTGAACACTAACTCACTATTTTCTTTTTGTCTTTTTGCACGACGTGTTTAATTGTTTAATTTTTTAATTTTTTATATATTTACTGTAATTTACAGCTTTTATTTTGAATTGCAAGGTACTGCTGCCGCACAACGACAAATTTCATGGTATATACTGATTGATTGTGATTTTGAGACACTCCTGTGCCTAGAGTCACTTTATGCACGTACAGTCAATCCATGTATATAAGCTATCTTATGTATTTATATTTATTGTGTTTTTATTATTATTATTATTGTGTTCTTTATCTTATGGAGTTTATCTTAGTAGTGAGTTAAGCATCGATTTGTCGAACTTCTAGTTTTCTTCTTCACCATTCCCCATTCTCATTTCTCTCTCTCACCTTATCTCCTTACCTGCCCATCACCTCCCTCTGGTGCTCCACCATCGTCCCCTTCTTCCATGGCCTTCTGTCCTCTCCTATCAGATTCCCCCTTCCCCAGCCCTTCATCACCTCCACCAATCGACTTCCCAGCTCTTTACTTCACCCCACCCCCTCTTCCGGTCTCACCTATCACCTACCACCTCGTACTTCTTCCTCTCCTCCCCCACCCTCAACGTCTTCCCCCTTCCTTTCCAGTCCTGATGAAGGGCCTCAGCCTAAAGCCTCGACTGTTTACACGTTTCCGTAAATGCTGCCTGACCTACTGGGTTTTTCTGGCACTTTGTGTGTGTTGCCTTGGATTTCCAGCATCTGCAGATCTTCTTGTGTTTGGCTTGGTGTGCTTTATTTATCTCCTGCATCCCATCCAGAGTTACGATTATTTCGTTCTCCTTGACACTTGTGTACTGAAAATGACACTAAACAATCTTGAATGTTTTTCGTTAGCTAAAGTATTCAGTTCATACCCCAGACAGGATCTGCTGCAGGAGCTGGTTACGGGACAGTGCCGTGGAACGCGACTGCAGGAACCCGCCCGAGCACCAGCAGAATCAAGTTGCCGAGAGGTTTCCCAACGCGTCTGCCTATCCCGAGAGGGTGACCGAGGACAGGAGCAGAGGGAAGCTCTGCGTGTCCTCCGAGCCCCCAACTTTGCACCTCCGTGGCTCTACCTGTTCCACAAAACCCAGGATTAGACAAAGGGACCTCAACAGTCATGGCAGGTAAAAAAAAAAGGTGAACGCCAGAAGTTTTCTCTAGGGTTTCCTCTGGGTGCTCCGGTTTCCTCCCACTGTCCAAAGACATACCGGTCAGTAGTTTAATTGGTCATTGTAAATTGCCCCATGATTAGGCTGGTGTTAAATCGGGAGATCGCTGGGCGGTGAGGCTCGAAGGGCCGGAAGGGTCAATTCTGTGCCTTCTCTCAATCAATGAATCAACCAACCTAACCCTCCCCTCCCGCATAGCCTGCCATTTTCCATCATCCGTCAGCCTATCTAAGTGTCTGTAAAGCACCACAGTCAGCGTAATGCCTTCAGTGCCACCAGGTTCAGGAACAGTTATTACCACTCAACCATCAGGGTGAAGGTACAGGAACCTCAGGACCCACACCACCGGTTCAGGAACAGTTATTACCCCTCAGCCATCGGGAAGGACGTACAGGAGCCTCAGGACCCACACCATCAGGGTCAGGAACAGTTATTACCCCTCAGCCAGGGGTGCAGTGCTGCTGGATCTCACCGGAGTGCCACTCCGGCACCTCTGTAAAAAAATGTCAAAATATACAAGCGGGGAATTTAACAGCGGCCGCTATAGTTGATTGGAAAGAGGCTCTTTTTCTCTTTGTGTTGATAGGAAAAAGAGTAGTGAGCAATGAACGAGACGAAATACATTTCCAAATCTCCCAAATGGCTGCTCTCCTCCCCTGTTAACATTTCTCACTTACAAAATACGATATTTTCTATTCGTACAGATACAATTATAATTTCTGTAAAGATTCAAGCTTCTTTCACTTTTTACATACTTAAAGACTAAACAGGATCTGTATTGGTCTAACCATGTAATACCCGATGTGTGAGGATATTGTGAATATCCAGACACACAGGTACACTTCCTGTCCAACCATTTCTGCGAGAGAAACGGTACGAGGCAGAGTTGCCAACCTACCGCTTTTGATACTAATATTCACCAATATTCGTGGCTTTACCAATCGTTCATCAGGCGTTCTTGTTTCATACTTGATTACTTGGTTCCAGTTTAGGTGGCTGAAAGTGTAAAAAACTTATTTGCTTTGTTTCTGTTATTTTGATACCTGCTTAGGAACACTGCTCAGCACTGCGGGCCCTGCTGTCTGCTCTGAATCAGCCGTAGAAGTAAGCCTACATCTGTGGTGGTCGCCAATACAAAAGTAAATTTTTCTCACTAACAACCCTATGGCTTCTAAGCAAACAACGTTACCTTACTTGCTTGATAATTATATTTTATGATAATTAGTAATACTTTGTCATATTATTAAATTAAGTATTATATGTTTTATTGTACCAGTTATACACTGAAGTGTAGTGATAGGCTATAATCTTGTTAATGTCGTAACTATCACTATATTTCTGTGGAGCTTGGGAATTCATGTATTTCTTTCATCTTGGTTCAGTGCCTGACATTATAAGAAGCCCTATTCACATATATATGTCACACCCAATTTGTGTACCTGCTCAAGGCGAGTGAAGAGGACGGACGAGTGCGGGAGCGGTCGGCGGTTCCGGGATGGCGGATACCGGAATTCGACGGTTCGGAGGTTGTTGGAGGTTCGGAGGTCGTTTGTGGACGGATCGGGGAGGTGTGAGCTCCAACGACTTAATTTGGTGCACAAAACTGACAAATTTACTGAGTGGCACCTTTGTTTTTTTTTTTGTGTCCACTAACCACACCACCAAAAAGAGTTATAAAGTGTAACTTAACTGTACATTGTGTATTGTCTGATATTTTACAGTGTGGGCTTGTATCGGGGTGCATTACGTAGCGTCTACGCAAACGTGAGTACACAGTTTGGTAGGGCCTACGGCAGTTCCCCTAGACGGACGTGAGTTGATCGAGCCGAGCGTTACATATCTATCTAGCTGGGGTGCCTGAGACTTTTGCACACACCGCTGTATTTGTCAACATGGAGCGGAGAGCGAGCTTGTAAATCTGGCAGGAGCAAAGAATGTTGGGAATGGCGAGGATGGAGCACCGCAGGAGGGGTGTGGGACAAGTGGCAGAGGAGGAGTGCCAGTGCACTTGGATGGCATGGTTGCAGACACACCCAGCCCTGAGACACCAGGCAAGGCCATTTGATTCCAAACAATTGGTTTATTGGTCATTACAGATGTCTCTCTGGTGCTTCCCACTCACTGCCTCTCCCTTCCCCTATTCCCAACCATGATCCCCCCTCTCCCAGTCCACAATAGAGACCCACATCAGAATCAGGTTGATCATCACTCACATACGTAATGAAATTTGTATTTTTTTTTTTGCAGCAGTACAGTGTAATCCATAAAATCACTACAGCACTGTGCAAAAGTCTTTGGCACGCTATTTATATATATGTTTGTGTGTGTGTGTGTGTCTGTCCCTAAGAATTTGGCACAGTACTGTACATACTTTGATAGAAAATTTTTCAAAGTTCCAAGTTCAAAGTAAACTTTCACTTTTCATCTTGCAGGCGGTAACAGTCCACGTTGGCAATGATCTGCAGAAAAACCGCTTCAGCCGTTTCTAGGAGATTCAACGCCTCTACAGTGCACTGATGCCCCTGTCCACTTACGCTCCAGCCTCTTCCGTCTTGGACGTGATACGACGCCGCTTAAATTTGAGAAGAAATCATTTTATAACTTACTAATCTACTGTGTGGAAATTTTAGTCTTTAACTTCCTACTTTTTGTAAATGTATCTGTTTCCAAAACGTATTAAATATATTTAAAGCTTGCAAACCACTGTAATGTTGCATCAGTTCTTTTGCCTCCCCAGTAGATAACGTGTTGATGATATTTTACCTGTATGGTTGAGAGAGGGAGAGATAGCGGTGGGAACATTGACACATAGAAACAAAGAAAATTTACAGCACAATACAGGCCCTTTGGCCCACAAAGCTGTACCGAACATGTCCCTACCTTAGAAATTACCTAGGGTTACCCATAGCCCTCTATTTTTCTAAGCTCCATGTTCCTACCCAGGAGTCTCTTAAGAGACCGTTTTGTTTCCGCCTCCACCACCACCGCTGGCAGCCCATTCCATGCACTCACCACTCTCTGCATAGAAAAACTTACCCCTGACATCTCCTCTGTACCTACTTCCAAGCACCTTAAAACTATGTCCTCTCGTGCTAGCCAGTTCAGCCCTGGGGAAAAGCCTATGACTATCCACACAATCAATGCTTCTGATTATCTTGTACACCTCTATCAGCCACCTCTCATCCTCCGTCGCTCCAAGGAGAAAGGGCTGAATTCACTCAATCTATTCTCACAAGGCATGCCCTCCAATCCAGGCAACATCCTTGTAAATCTCCTCTGCACCCTTTCTATGGTTTCCACATCCTTCCTATAGTGAGGCGACCAGAATTGAGCGCAGTACTCCAAGTGGGGTCTGACCAGGGTCCTAAGGAGCTGCAACATTACATCTCGGCTCTTAAACTCAATCCCACAATTGATGAAGGCCAATGCACTGTATGCGTTTGTAACCATAGAGTCAACCTGCGTAGCAGCTTTGAGTGTCCTGTGGACTCAGACCCCAAGACCCCTCTGATCCTCCACACCGCCAAGAGTCATCATTAATACTATTTTCTGCCAACATATTTGACCTACCAAAATGAACCACCTCACACTTATCTGGGTTGAACGCCATCTACCGTTTCTCAGCCCAGTTTTGCATCCTATCAATGTCCCACTTTAACCTCTGACAGCCATCTGCACTGTCCACAACACACCCAACCTTTATGTCATCAGCAAATTTACTAACCCACCCCTCCACTTCCTCACTTCCTCATCCAGGTCATTTATAAAAAAATCACAAAGAGTAGGGGTCCCAGAACAGATCCCTGAGGGACACCGCTGGTCACCGGCCTTCATGCAGAGTATGACCCATCTACAACCAGTCTTTGCCTTCTGTGGGAAAGCCAGTTCTAGATCCACAAAGCAACGTCCCCTTGGATCCCATGCCTCCTTACTTTCTCAATAAGCCTTGCATGGGGTATCTTATCAAATGGCTTGCTAAGATCCATGTACACTACAACTATGGCTCTACCTTCTTCAATGTGCTTAGTCACATCCTCAAAAAATTCAATCAGGATGTAGGGCACGACCTGCCTTTGACAAAGCCATGCTGACTATTTCTAACCATGTTATGCCTCTCCAAATGTTCACAAATCCTGCCTCTCAGGGTCTTCTCCATCAACTTACCAACCACTGAAGTAAGACTCACTGGCCTATAATTTCCTGGGATATCTCTACTCCCTTTCTTGAATAAGGGAACAACATCCGCTACTCTCCAATCCTCCGGAGCCTCTCCTGGCCTCATTGATGATGCAAAGATAATTGCCAGAGGTTCAGCAATCTCCTCACTTGCTTCCCACAGTAGCCTGGGGTACATCCCGTCTGGTCCCGGTGACTTATTCAACTTGATGCTTTCCTAAAGCTCCAGCACATCCTCTTTCTTAATATCTACATTCTCAAGCTTTTCAGTCCACTGCAAGTCATCCCTACAATCGCCAAGATCCTTTTCCGCCAAGACTATATGGTCAGTAAAGAAACGAAATAAAAACAAGGGCCCAATCTTATCAAACAGACTGTTGCGCAAAGTTGGAACTCACTGATAAGTCGATCGTTCAACTGCGACTTCCTCCGACCGTCGCTGCCCTTCGGACTCTCGCTCCACGTCCGGCGGTCTCCCAACATGTGTAGATGTAATCTAAGGCGGGGGGCGGGGGTTGTTGTCCCTGATGATGGAGACTGGTTCCCTGTCACATCGCTCTGGGTAGTTTTTTTCTGGATATCCGTTCTGACACGTGATGTCCGGCGCCGAGAGGAAAACTTCCAGGAGCTAACCTGGCAGGGGAGAGACGGTGATGAAGAGCTAAGATCAAACGTTCTTTACCGGAACGCTCTGATCGCCGGTGGTCATTTCAGCACACAGAGAGCGTTGGCAGGGGAGCGGCCTCGGGCTGACACGGGGTGGAATGTGGAGGGAATCGGCTCCGAAATCTGGCCCTTTCCCCCTGTGCAGCGGCGATGGAGGGAAGGATGGCTGGAGAGACGAACGCATCGGAGAAGAGGAAGGCTGGAGAGACCAGCGCTTCGATTCGTGGGGCTGGGGTCAAGAAGACGGTCAGACTGAGCGTTCGAGATTTGAAAGAAGGCAACGGTTTCAGTAGGGAGACCTTCATTTGCAGGGTGCTACCGGATTGCCGTGGCTTCAAGGTGGACGATCTTTACAGCGTCCGGGATTTCGCCGGTTACTACGACGTCACCTTCGGGCATGCCCCAGGGTGGCAGAAGTTACGTGACTGCTTCAGTGAGAAGGGGAGTGAGGCGCCGCTGTCGCTACTAAAAGCGCAGCCCCTCTACGCCGACGTAACGCAGCAAGAGAGAACGGTTCTGGTACTAATGTGCAACCCCTATGTACCGGTCGTTGGCATCCTCACATTCCCAGCGCATATGTGGAGAGCGTGGGCAAGTGTGAGAACGTCAACGACAGTCTGGGAGTATGGACAAGTAAAGGGCAGGTCAGGGTGAAGCTGAGGGTGGACACCAGCGGCTGTGTCATCCATCCATCCTCAGTGTTCGCAACAGGAGGGAACCGGGGCTTCCTGGTTTATGCCGGGCAACCCAAGGTGTGCCGGAACTGCGG
The DNA here is from genome assembly GCF_030028105.1 of Mobula birostris. Taxonomy (NCBI): domain Eukaryota; kingdom Metazoa; phylum Chordata; class Chondrichthyes; order Myliobatiformes; family Myliobatidae; genus Mobula; species Mobula birostris. Next base: position 37,332,569 of record NC_092379.1, read on the forward strand.
TAAGGCGGAGCACATCGCAGCCCAGTGTAAGGCTGTGCTGTGCAGAAACTGCAAGGTGGAGGGACACGGAGGCCAAGTCCTGCCACCTCTGCGGGCAGGCGGACCACCTGTACAGGGCCTGACCGAAACGGGCGGGCTCCTACGCACAGGTGGCCGGGAGAGATGATAACATCGGAAAGGCCCGGGATGAGGAAGAGGCACAAAGATCTTTCTTTCTTTTTAAATCTTTTTATTGAATTAGTACACAAAGAGTAAAATATATAGCAACCAATACATTGTTAGGATATAAATATAAAAGTAATATTAATACAAAAGAAAACAACACAACGTATGTTAATTATAGAATAACAAGGTAATATAATTGCATACTAATTTTTCATAGATACCAACAAAACGAAAAAAAACAGAAAGAAAACCTACCGTGCAACTAACCTAACAAAGCAAAGCAATAGGCTAACTGGGTA